>NW_022589704.1:6196502-6470075 GCF_004348235.1 Phoca vitulina | reverse complement strand
ATTTCCCCCCCTTCATTCTTCCCCTGCTGCTACATTCTTCTTCTTCTTTTTTTCTTTCTTAACATAGATTGCATTATTTGTTTCAGAGGTACAGATCTGAGATTCAACAGTCTTGCACAATTCACAGCGCTTACCAGAACACATACCCTCCCCAGTGTCCATCACCCAGTCACCCCATCCCTCCCACCCCACCCCCCACTCCAGCAACCCTCAGTTTGTTTCCTGAGATTAAGAATTCCTCATATCAGTGAGGTCATATGATACATGTCTTTCTCTGTTTGACTTATTTCGCTCAGCATAATACCCTCCAGTTCCATCCACGTCGTTGCAAATGGCAAGATCTTATTCCTTTTGATGGCTGCATAATATTCCGTTGTGTATATATACCACAAGATGTGGGCATCTTTTGGGAACCCATTTTTCTGCCTACCATACCAGATTTCTCAGGAAAGATGGTGCATGTGATTTTAGTTTAAGATGTCTGTGGCAATTGGAGGGGGTTGGGGGAAATACAGAGTGGGCTGTTGGATATCTGGGTCTGGAGTTCAATTTAGTTTTCAAGATCATAACCCATTCCTACATTGAAATCAACATAAAGTCAAACATAACTCATCCTCCCATATTTGGTTTTGTTAAGTTTTGTGAAGGAAACAATCCATACTCCAATACCACTTATTAAGATTGTCTTAAAAATAGTCCTGTTTCTCCATGGGCCTGCCTTTTCTATCTTCCTGATATAGATCCTCTCAATTTTATAGTCTTGTCATTTCAGGCAATAGTCAAGCAAACCCAAAGTGAATTACAGCACGATTCAAATCCAGTGACCTTATATGCAGGTGATTGTTTTTAAGACTTGCACTTGCTGTATTGACTCCACTATGGTGTTTGGGGCCATTGAGAGTAGAGATATGTTGTTATAAGCTAAGATTAGCTGTATTTGGAAATCTAAGTGTTTTTAGATCATAACAATAACTTTTATAGGCTTAGATTCTAAATTAGCTTACATATCACTTTAACATTTTATTATGTAGGTGTCCTTGAGCTTATACTTTGTTCGCCTCATTTTTCCTTTTTATGACACAGTGATGGGGTCATTTACAGGTCGTTGTCACATTAAAGATATTAAAGATTCAAAAGCCTACTAACAGTCCTTGTAACACAGAAAGCACATGAAAACATTAGTTCCTTGGTTAGTTTTCCACTTGACCGTCATGTATTGCAATAATGTGCCACTAGCAAAATACTCATTCTTAGAAAAATTCAATTCAGTGATTGCTTATTGAACACATACACTAAGTACCATTGGGTACCGAGGCAGACACAAGGATGAATGAGATTTGCAGTCAAATGAGAAAAGTGGGTGAGGGCAGAAATAATCCCAATAGAGCATGTCTAGTAAATATGTCTTTACCCAGAGCAATGGTGACAGTTTTAGACCAGTCTCTTCAGTTTTTCCATCTGATATTCATTATTATACACAACTGGCATTTTGGCAACAGCTGACTGGAAACAGGGGTGCAGTTTATGGCCATGGACCAGAAGATGAATGCTCATCCATGATCATGGTTTTGTTAACACAGAGTTCTAACCTGCTGAGCTCATCAGCCAGAAACATACGGATTTGCCCTGGAAAATGATATTGATTATAGTCCTTGAAAGAAGAGAATATTTATTAAAAGGAGAGAACCAATAATCCATAAAGGACTATTTCAAAATCCAATTCAATAAATAATTAATATCGTCTGTGTACAGACACTGTGCTTGGGTATGAAGGATATTACGCAGTGAATAAGTCAGGGAAGAAACAGTCTTACCCTCAAGAAACTGGCAGTCTAGGGAAGGAGAAACATCCTTGAGGATACCTAAAGCAGAAGATGACAAGAGCCTTGGGGAAAGAGCTACACTGTGGGGTTTGAAGGAGAACAAGAATAGATTTGGTCGAATGGGTCAAAAAAGAAGTCAAGCAGATGGGGAACTTAAAATAGACTTTGAGGAATGACCCCGTGAATACGTTCCAAATATTACATTTGCCTTATAATTTATTTGTTCAATTGTGCTTATATCTTTCTTGCTTTTCTGAAATTATTTAGAAATCAACCCAGTGGTACATTACTACATTATCATAACGTGCAAACATAGAGTCAAATATGAAAGCCCCTTTCACTGTGACTCCTACGTCAACTCCTTTCTCCAGAGATTAGTAAATGTGTATTATTTCAGAACATTCTCTATGTGCTTACATACATTTGTGTTTATGCAAATATTTGAAAAAAAATTGACCTACAGTATGTACACCTTAAACATACACAGTGTTATATGTCAATTATATCTCAATAAAGCTGAAAAAACACAGTGTGTAAATGTTATGAGAGACTGAAAGAGTATACTTTATGATGTTGATTATTCTAGTTGGCTAGGACTAATTTTACGATTCTGGTACTTTCCTCTATTTTCTACAGTGAATGTATATTTAAAAAAAATTTAAAACATTATTGAAACCAAACCAAACCAAAAAACAGTAAGGGGGAGAAAAAGGGTTCTCTTTCTTCAACCATGGAATACAAGTTCTGGCTTCCCTTTTAATGGACCAGCTTGGGTCACTCATCCACCCCTAAAACTAATTAGTAGCAGAGGAATGTGTCTTGCTGGTTCCTGAACCACTCACTGTGGTACGGAGGATGGGGCCATAGTGGTCATCTTCATATACTGAATGGGGGAATCCTACCACCCAAACAAGATGGCGCCTCCCCAGTGGTGGGATGGATGTTTGGGAGACAACCATGGCTATTACTCCTCAAATCCTCCCTCAGTGTTCTATGTCCTGGGTTGTATAGTGTCCGTCCCCCCAAAATTCATGTCTGTCCAGAATGTGTGAATGTGACCTTACTTGGAAATAGGCAGATATAATCAAGTTAAGATGAGGTTATACTGGATTAGGATGGATTCCATCCAATGGCATGGATGGAAAGGATCCAATGACTGATGTCCTTATAAGAAGGAGGTTTGGAGACAGACCCACAGGGAGAAACCCAGGTGACAACTGGAGGCAGAGATGGGCTGAGAGAGGTCCAGAAGGCTTCCCAGAGGGGCTGGCCCACCTGTGCCATGCCAACGAAGAGATGAAAGCAGGTTACAGAAGAAAGCACATGAGGGGAACACAGGCAGGTGCTCCCAAGGTGCACTGGCAGGGGTGTGGTTAAATCACTCCAGCCACACACACTGAAGGTCTGGATAATAAGCTCCCCATGTGGCCTTTCTAAAAACACTTCCTTGCCCTTTGTGTTCCCACTAATATTTCTAGTACATTCCCAAAGTTTCCATGATTTTTCAGTAGCTCATCTAAGTACCCCTTTCTTATTTTAAGGAAGAGATTCTTCTATTGTGTAAAAAAAAAAAAAGTTTACTTTTCCTATTACTATTTTTCTGATTAGAGTAGTGATAGGTGTGATTGATTCTTACACTGAACCTCTTGCCATCTTTCTACCTCGATGGCTGCCCTCCTGAGACAAGCTGCCTTTCCTTCTCTCTCTCTCTCTCTCTCTCTCCATTATCTCATTTTGTTCTATTTTTAGCAGAACACTGATGCTGACTTTAATTTTCCTGTTTATTTATTTGTGTGTTTATTGCTGGTTCCTCTCTCCAGGACATAAGCTGTATGAAGGCAGGAACCTTGGCTGTCTGGTCTACCACTACATCCCAGGTACAGAGAACAGGGATTGGTCCATGGCAGGTGCCAAAAAGAATTTAATACATGAATTGATGAAAACATGTGAGAGATACAGCAAAGAAGAAAGAAATGACATTTTCTCTACCAATGAAGTAATTTGGCAACATTTTACTGCATGGAGCCGCTGGTTGAGGAAGTCAGCCTGTTCACCCCTGGCACCCGTCCCCATCTCTCTTTCACCCCACACTCAGAAAACCACAGAACAGGAAGTGGGGTGGGGTCCTGGTGGCGCATTGCACCTCAAGAGTTGTAGTTCATACGTGTAGGACATAAGACAATTTGTCCTGCACATGTGATTTGTTGCTTTTCCTGTGTTCTGTTGTTTCAGGACCTCAAAGACAGCGATGTGCTTATAAATAATTAACAATCAGCTTTTTGGAGTGAGGGGAATAATCCCTGATTTGTAGCATTTGCCAAATTTTTACTACCACTATAGCCAATTTCAAGCTACCAACATGAATTCACGGAATACGGAGTTGGGAAGATTTGTGCCCAGTCAGGTCTCATAAACCTGCGTGCCACCTCCAAGCACATCACAAGAAAGGTACGGGCACCCCAGGGTCTCACAAAATTCCAAGTGGCTTATATATTCAGGGAGGGTATGACTCTCCCTGCAGACAAGGATGTGTTTTACCCTCGTTCTCCCTGACCGGCGGAAGCACTCAGACAGAATCTTTGCCATTCTGCTGTGGCACTTGCTAATACAGCCAGGCTCTGTGTGGTTGTGAGGTGAGAATAGCTGCACAAAAAGGCTTTTTCTTCTCTCTCCACAAGCAGCAGAGATGCACAGAAAAACATAATGGCCAGTTTCAGTGCCAAAAACTAGAGTGGAGGTTTTCTGCATCTTCCAAACTCATAATGATGGGCCTGAATCTTGGGAGGTTCTTTTTAGAGAATAGTCCATAAACCACCAAGAAGCAGCTTTTCTGTGATGAGCACACAATTTCCTTATAAACAGGGGAAAATAGACTTGAATATCATTACACCCAATTCTGAGTGTACCACAGGGTCTTAAGAACTGTAAGATGAAAAGCAAATAGAAAAAAATACTTGAAGGAAATGCACTCAACTATTAATTGTTCTTGTCTTTGATAATGAAAATGTTTGCAATTTTTTTTTACTTCTTCTGCTTTTCTCTTAGTTTCCAAACTCAAAAAAAAAAAAAAAAATACTTGAGCATTACTTTAATAATAGGAAAAAAATTATTTAATTGGCAATAGCAGGAAAGCAAGCAAAGAATAAACCATGTTTCCACCACCACCAATGTAAGCAAGAGGAATCCCGGGGGATGGGTGCTGCACTGAACTCGTGCTGGGGACTAAGGACAAGTTGGGGTGGAAAGTGGTCAGAGACACAGCCAGAGAACAGGTTAGAGAATAGTGTCTTAGGTTCGGCCCTTACAGTCACTATCTGCCACTTCACTGCAGAAATTGGCAGTTCCTGCCTTGACCGTGGGTTCCAGGGTATACCGGTGCTGGGGGGCCAGGATGGGGGCTTCAGGGCTTTGGGGGCTGAGCCAGGAGAAAGACATGACCACAAGGTGGGGGTCGCACACTCAAGCTCTAGCCTGCCTCGCTTTGACAGGTTTGCAAGGGAGGGAAGTCCCTCAGGGGTGGCTTCTCAGAAGGGGAGAGGGCTCTAGGGAGGGGGCCTTATAGTGTCTAGGTCAGAGAACACGGAATGAAAGTCAGTGGGGGCTTAGGGCCTTCTAGCTACAGGCTCTGTCTTCTGAACAGGTAACAGCTGATGCGTGAGGTTTCATAGGATATGCAAAGGAGGCAGGTCCCGAACCTAGTTCTTTGGACTACTTTGTACGTAACTGGGATATAAAATTTGAGTCTGGCAGCAGTGAGCTTTTGAGGTAAAGTGTCTCTGTCTGCAGTTTAGAAGCAAACAACCTAGGGGCTACGACACAGAGGTCATCTTTGGCTCATGTATAAACACACAGTAGAGTACCATCGGCAGGGGAAGGCCTGCTGGGAGGGGGCTGAACAGAACGGGTGCACAGAGAGTGTTCAGCCTCTCCCGTCTCCATCCCTGCTTCCAAGCCACCAGCACTGATGAACTCAGTCCCAGGAACTGCCTTTTCTGGGGCTGCCTGCTCCTGAGCAGAGGGCCCACTAAGGCCGTGGTGGCCGTAGGGGTGAGACCCACGGCCTGTTTGCTTGGGACTCTCCCTGCTGAAGTCAGTTCTTGACCCTCCATAAATTAATCAGGTCCACACACAGGTGGGCTTGGCCCCGCATCGGGCTCCCCACACACTCAGGGGCTGCTTGAGATTCTCTCCCTCTCCTTCCCTCCCGCCGTACACTCTCTTTCTCAAATAAATAAATAAATCTTAAAAAAAAAAAAAAAAAGAAATGTCAGTATCAGATGAAGGAAAATTTAAAGCAAAAAGTATATCTTAGGGAGCAAAGAAGGCTGTTTTATATTTGTGTATTTGTAAAATGGAATAAAGAGAATAATCTCTCAGAGACGTGTGCATCAAACCATCTCAAACTTGGAGATGCAACAAGGGATGGAGTGGCCAAGAAACAGGCAAAGCAGCAGACCGGAGAGGGTAAACACACTTTCCCCCAAAGTGAAGGACTCAGCAGGCCAAATTGTAAAAATAATAATGACAAACAGAAATACCAAAGACTTTCACAATACCACGAATGAGCTTGAATTTTTACATATATGTAGAACTCCAGGTCGCATAAACAAAGAACACATATCCTTTTCAACTGCTCTAAAACTTTTACAAAAACATGGATGCATTTGATTATATAGGAAATTCTAAGAAACTAATATTTGTATACCGGGTTCTCCAACCGTAATGCAACACAATTATAAATTAACGACAAAAGGCCAGCTTTAAAATCCCTTATCTTTGTAAAGTTAAGAAAGAGATTATAAAGTAAATTAAGATGCAATTAAAATGGAATGAGGATGAAAACAGTTCATGTTGAGAGTTTTGAGACATATCTCAAGCAATATCTGAAGAGACAGTCATTACTTTAAATACAGTTATCAGGAAACAAGCAAGTTAAAAGTACGTGGACGAAGTTTCCAACTCAAGAAGTTGAAAAAAACAACAATAGAGCACACCGGAGGAGACATAACAGAAGGGAATAATACAGGTACGGACAGAAATCAATCCAATGGAGCATAAAACAATAACAGCAATGAACAACTGAGAAGATTCACAGAATCAAAGCTGGCTCTTTGGTAAGATCATTAAAATAAACAAATCTCCAACAAGACTGATCCGGGGGCAGGGGGGAATAGAGAGACAGAAGATGCAAATAATCAAAATAAAGAATACAAAACAAGTAATTACCCCCTAACAGTTAAAAACAATAAAAAGTTTATCGTGAGCATATATGCATTAAAAATGTTGAAGCCTAGTAGATGCATTCCCAGAAAAGAAAAAGAGTAAAATGTCAAATAGGAGCCAGAAGAAAGAGAACATGAATGCATCAGTAAGATTAAGGATACTGAAATTGTCATTAAAAATCTTACCTCACCCCCAACTCAATTCCAAATAGTTTCACAGATGAGTTCAACCAAACTTTCAAGGAACAGTAACTCTGTATCACACAAGTTGTTCTAGAAAGCAGAAGGAATAGGCTACCTACTGTTCCTTGGATGGTCCTCTGTAACCTTGATTCTAAAATTAGACAAGGGGGGTGACCCCAGAAGGGAAAGCCATGGGCCCGTTACATTTATGAAGATAAGAGCAAAGCCTCAACTACGGTGCTTGCAATCCAAATCCAACAGTGCACTCAAAACCAACTCATGATGATGATGATGATCTTGGCTCTGGATACAGGGATGTTTCAAATCAGACAAGGAATCAGTGTTATTCACCACATTCATAGACGCAAGGAGGAAAATCACACAATTATCTCCAAATGTGAGGAAAAAGCATTCGGTAAGATTAGAGCCCTTCCAAACCTGCAAGAGAAAGGAATGTCCTCACTGGAGAAAGTTTATATACTCACACTCTATAATGGCAAATATGCTTAACGGCAAATTTTTGGCTACCTTCTCTTTAACTTTGTGAATAAGAATGTCTGTTATCAATGCGAATGTTTACCATAAAACTGGAAATTCTGGCCCAAACTGAAGAAAGAGGAATAAGGGATTAGTAGGTGAAACGTAAAGTTATCACTCTTTGAGGACTGATGTCTTCATCTGCCTAGAAAAGGAAAACAACAGACTTAACAGATTAACTATTAGAATCAGAAAAATCTCTGTAATTTACCAATATCAGCCCTAACCAACTAGAACATAAAATAAGAGTTAAGAAACCATTCACAAAAGCATCAAAAGGTTGATGAGTATTTAGGATTTAACCAAGAACACTGTAGAAGATTTCTGAGGATCAGACTTTAGTAAAGGGGGATATAATCTAGACAAATGGAGAGGGACTCCACATTCTCATAGAGGATAACTTAATGTTACAGAGATGTCGTTTCTGTCCAATGCATTGCCAACCCAAATTGCAGGTGGGGTTTTCCCAGCATATACAACTTTACTGAAACATGCGCTTGAGTGAATAAAAGTACATGGATAGCCAAGCCACCATCAGAGTTTTCGGACTCAGAAATCCTACAGGGCCATTTTCCCTCTTGGGAGCTTTCTGGCTCTGTTGTCACCTTTAGAAACGGAATATAAAGGGTGGATCTTGCCCTATCACATATTCATGTACATGCAAAGCCACAACAATCATTTTTAAAAACCCAGTGTAGCATTTGTTCCTGAACAGGGAAACATCAGCTGATGGACACCAACAGAGAGCCAAGAGATGGGCCAGGCAGTAGTCCAGGATGTTTCCTCACTGCTGAGACCCCAGAAAGCCCACCCTCGCAGGCTCTAGGGGTCATCCCACCCCTCCCCAGTCATGCTCCCGACCTGCTTATTGCCCTTCTCCCATCTCTCCTACCTTTTCTGAGCAGGACTAGATTTAGAGCTCAAATGGCCCCATAGATCACTTGAGGTTGGGACCTCAAATGGAATGATGCCTTACAATTCGTCCAGACCAGGGAGGGTGTCTCAGGGTCTTAGATGATGCATCAAAGAGTCAGGGGACAGCAGTAGTAGGGTTTAGGGAGGTGAGGGAGAGAGAGGAGATTCAGGTACAACTCCCAGTTTCCAGTGAACAGCGGCCATGTAGGTGTCTGTCATTGATCAGGGCAGGAAACAGTGGTTTTGCAGAGGTTGGCATAGGCAGTGACTTCCAGTTTGAAGTTGGACGTGTATTCCTTCGTGTGGCAGGTGAACCGGGATGCTTAGGCGGAGAGCCGGCTGCAATAGTGGGCATATAAAGGAAATAGGAGGGTAAACATGCAGGTTTGAGGGCCACTGTGCTTTGGACATGGTCATGGGTGTGCCCAAAGTATGCAGAACTACAGCAGGATCGTCGTGGAAGCTCAGAGAACTGAACACACGCAGAAGATGGTGAGAGGTCTGAGTGAAGGATGGGTTAGGAGGACAGGAGACCCGGACGTGGTGGGAGGTGGTTCTCAGACCCAAAACTATGCGCAGTGACGTACAGGGAACACTTTGGGCTCTGAGGCATGGACCACACACACACAAATTATTTCTATCACAATGATTCCCAAGAACTTAGCTTCCTAAATCTATAACGTTAGCATTTTGATGCTGATTGTTATAGGATATATAAATGCGAAGGACAGTTAAAAGCATTTCAAAAACACTTCGAAGGTATTTTTGCTGAAGGAAATTTACTACAGCAGCTGCATTCCATAAATAAAGACAAGAGGAAATGAACTCAGAGTTCTGTTGTAGCTCTCTAAACGAGCTCCACACTACTCTGCCACAACGGTGTTTCTTAGGATGGATTTGTCGGTGGTAGGGAAAGGATCCCAGGGATGCCATTACCGACAATTATAGGAATGACATTGACACACACGCATGCACACGCACGCACACACACGCACACGCACGCGCACACACACACACGCACGCACACAGCTTTTAAAATTAAAATCAGTCCATTATTAAGCAGTTCACTATTATTTCTTTCTCCTCCTCTTTCCCTCCCTCCCTCTCTCCTTCCCTCCCTCCCCTCCTCCCTTCCTTCCTTCTTCCTCTAGAACAGGAAACATAAGCAGCACCTAGAGGCTATCTCCTGGTTTTGCACACTTGGGGTCAGGTGATGGTGATGATAGCTAGGAAGTAGATCCACCCAATCCAGCTATTTACAGATAGTAATACCTAAGGATTAAAAAAAAAAAAAAAAAACTCTAGATATCTTCATTAAGATAAGACTGCTTTAAGAATAATGGAACCCTGTTGATGTGACAACCACCTAGAATTCATCATACCTGTGCATAGACTGAGATGCACAAGAATCGATGGCCTGAGCCCCTGTTCTGCAGCTCAGCCGTGCCGAGGGTGTGGTGGTTGCTGGGCCAGCCTGGTTAAGAGCACACTTGTGTTGACCTGCGTTCCTCTCTTCTGGGTTCCAGAATTCTCTCCTGTGGGGTCCAGCCTGCTCTGGCTTACTCTGTCCTGCAAGGATGTCTGATTTCTGTTGGCTAAGATGTCCGACCTCTTTCTGCTAAGCCTTGGCTACTTCTTATGCATCTGTCCAAACCTCAAGCTTTGAGGTCTGAATTTTTATTTGTTGGCATAAACGAAAGACTTGCAAATTCCAGGCAGTCTTAGTGAACTTAACTATAGATACGTCACCTTTCCGCCTCTAACTGGAGACCCCTGACTGCAACCTCTCACGGCTCTAGTCTCCCTGGGAGGGAAGGACAGTCCTTCCCTTGGAAAGTGTGCATCACCTCCTGCTAGACCTCAGTGAAAACAACAGTAGCCATGACACTCCCTGCAAAACACCATTTAATATCTGCCCAGCCTGTCCTGCACCCAAAGCCAACAGGCATTACTGCTCACAGTTACCTCGGAAAACTCAGGGTGTCTACTGGGCGTGGCTTGAAGATTGCAGGTAGCTTCATCTTTAGGTGGTCTCTGAATTTATACTGATTTTATCCGGTGGGTTTCCAAAGTCAGTTTTTATTATCTTACTTCTCTTATACACCTTTTGCTACAGAGATCTGTGTCCCTGCTCAGCATGGCTAACTTCTCCTTCACCATGGTGTGGGTTCCCTTGTACAGATCTCTGTTGGAACACCTGGACTCAGCTTCCAGAGGCACCCAGGTGAGTTGTTGCTCTTTTAAGGGTGGTGTTTTGTAGCAACAATGGATTATTTGCCTTGTTTCCTGTCAATCGATTCTCTGCATGCTTCTCTCAGCTCAGTTTCTCTAAACTAATCATTGGGAAGAAGTAGCGCCAGTGAGCTGAAACTAGTATTCTCTTCCCATCAAAAAAAAAAAATAATAATTAATCAAAAGCAACTAACCAGAGTACCATGTTGTGGGACTATCCTAGTTGTACTACTGATTCATACTATTCATCAGTGTTGCTAGATGTTTTCTATGAAGCTCCAAATGTGTTTTCTTATTTCAGGGCCTGGAGCAATTATAGACAACAAAATTTGCATATATACATCTAAGTCCATATGTATACTTATATACATACATATATTCACATACATATGCATATACACTTTACTTTTCATTTCTTCCTTTTACATTTCATTTTACTTTTTGCATTTCTTCATGTGCTTATTGGCCAGCTCATGTTACTTGTTGAATGATTTGGCCGGTTCAAGACAGGTGTGGCCTTCGTCTGCAGAGACGTTATCCAAACTACTGCTCACCAGCCAGGGAAGCATGGGTTCCACCCAGAGCCTCAGATGATATGTCTGGTCCAAGCAAGAAACTTGGACCAGAGAATCTTCAGGTCTTTGCAGGCTCTCAGTATTTATGGTTCCAGGACTTACTTCCCCTCACACTCAGAAATAAGTGCCAAGAAGGGAAACTTCAGAGCACCATGAAAGAAGGAAATAGGAGGACCCCACTTAATAGGGGGGCCATGGAAGTTTCTGAGGAGAGATGTGAGCATAAGTAGAGTGGCCAATTGCAGTGTGGACCAACAGGGGAGAGAAGGGGGTGATAAAGAATGAAATAGATCCAGTAACACCCATGGAAAGACAGTCCATTTGGACCACTGTGATCAGCACAGAGATCATCATGATGGGATTTTGCAATGGGAGAGAGATTGGGCTGGTCTCCAAATACAGCACGGGCAAGTGGGGGATTTATAGCCAAGGAGCAGGGTGGGGATCAGTAGATAGAAAATTACTAAGAGGAAGCATCAGGAGTAAAGGGGGTTCTGGCTAAACCCACCTACTGATTCTTGCTGAAGACAGGCCAGAGCGACCAGATACCACCTGGGTGCTGGTGGAGGATGAGGATCCTGATCAGATATCCAGGGTAGGTGGTTCTTGTCAATCTCCCTAAGCAGGGTTCTTGTTAAAACTAGATTTTTATACAAGGCAGTGCACAGGTGGGTTCAGGAGCCTGATTGAAGTTTGGTCAAGCAAAGAATCTTTGTCAGGGATGGCACGGACATTTGGGATTAAATGATTAAATTAATCAAATTGGCTTTAAATTAAATTAAGTGATCCAATCTAAGGCTAGACATGGCAGACACGAGAACATCTGAACCAGCCGCTGAGAAAGATAAGGATAAGCTGGAGTGCTGTGTTGTTCCCGGTACCCATTCTCTTTGCCATGTAAGTTCTCAGTGTCCACCTGCTGCGGGCAGGGCAACTTCCCTACACCTTCATGGTGGGCCCTACCACGTGATTTGCTCTGGCCAATGGGCTATTAGCAGACTGGACGCAGGAGGCATGGAATGCCCACAGGTGCCTCTGCTTGCATCTGTGCTTCTGCCATCGTCCAAGGAGATATGTGACCAAGGGGCCCTGCTGCTCCTGGAAGGAGGATGACAGACATATAGAGCAGAGCCATCTCCAGCCGTGCCAAGCCTAGGCTATCTGACCCCCAGCCAACTCACAGGCTCAGGAGCTAAATAAACACCTATCGCCACATGCTGATTGATGATATTCAGAATTAAGGCTACAGTTACCTGATACATGGCAAACTTGGACTGGAGCAGAGCTAATGTTGACCTCCAGGGCACTTCAAGCTATACTGCAGGAAATATTGTATCTGTTTCCAGGGAGCTCCAACACTGGGTAGAAGCCCAGATACTGACTTGGGGTAAAGGCAAGGAAATCCAGTGGGGCCCTAGGAAGAGGGAACTGGTAAGGTGTAGAAAGGCCATCAAGATCCAGGCAAGGGGAGGGGCACCTGGGTGGCTCAGTCGGTTAAGCGGCTGCCTTCGGCTCAGGTCATGATCCCAGGGTCCTGGGATCGAGCCCCACGTCGGGCTCCCTGCTCGGTGGAGAGTCTGCTTCTCCCTCTCCCTCTGCCTGCCTCTCTGCCTACTTGTGCTCTCTCTCTATCTCTCTGTCAAATAAATAAATAAAATCTTTAAAAAAAAAAAAAAAAGATCCAGGCAAGGGGAACAGGAATCAGCAAAACCAACTTAACAAAGAAACAGGAGTAAATCCAGGAACCACGCGGGAAGCTTGCTACATCAACTGGAATAGAACAGAAGGCATTGAAGGAAGAGCCGAAAGAACTTCATGGTCTATAAGTGCCCTGGGGAAGAGCCTCACACCCTGGAGGGGATCTTGTTCATTGTGATAACACTGATTCACATCATACTACCTTTTGGAGCCGGTATACAACCAGCACCTCCAAGGATGGATCAGGACCTTTGGGGGACCCAGTCTCCAAGTGAGATCTTCGGGTCCCGAGAAGTAGCCAAGGGCAGAGCAGATGGAAATGATTATATTTTACATGCATATGGCACTATCACATAGATTGTCCTCTTAATCTTCCCGGTCAGCCTAGAGATAGGTACTAACATCCACATCTCATGGATCAGGACCTGAGGTTCATGTAAACCAAGTGATTTTACTCCAGGTCATGCAAACAGGAAGAGGCAAAACCAAGGTCCAAACCCATCACTTCTGAATTCTGCACTTTTAAGGGAGAGCTTGTGCCCATTATACATATCTCTGTTCTCTTGGCTGTTACAATTTTCTTATTTTAGTCATTAAGAATATCCAGTGAATTCCTTTTATTTTGGTTCCATGCTCACGAAGTAACTTTCTGTTTACATTTTGCTTTCTCCTGTAGACTTGTTGGTAGGATGACCATAAATGTATCCAACTTTATGGAGTTTATTCTGTGTTCCTCCTTGAGGATTTGTAGGTTGGCAATCTTGAGCATACTTGCGGTTTTGCTGATGTTGGTTAGGATGAGGCTTTGTAGCTCTGGGGATACTGACAAACTGAGATTCTGGACAGGGAGGGGACCTCAAACTTGGGGACCCATCCAAGTGCTGCTGCTTAGCTGGATTTGGGGTGACCTTCCTAGACAGCACTGCTCAGCCTTCATATCTTTCTTTCAATTGCAGAACACAATGGCAAGACCGGGCTGGTGGCCTTATTTTGGGAGGGCGTGTTCTTAAATTCCACACTGTCTTTTCTCAAGTCAATAGCACCACGCTTTTGTGACAAATTAATCCTTTTTGCTGTCATTAGCTTCCCATACAAAGGGTGAAAATCAAACTATAGGATGCTAATAGTTTTTTTTTTAAGTAATCCATTGGATTGCAATTACAAATCTCAAGGCTGAAATGCTGAGATTCCTGTGTGTGGCAGCCTCGTGCTGTCTGCCCAGTTGTGACGGGCTTGACGTCCTCTCAGGCTCAGTGATACCCCCGTTGGTGCAGCAGATGACACACTTGTTTTGTCTGGAACCCACTCTGAAGTATAAATTTCCTGCTCAAAAACATGTTTTAATAGGTTTTGTTTTATTTTGTTGGCTACTAATTCAAACACTTGTACTGCTTTAATAGTCAGTGATTAATTACAGGCTCCTATTCATGTGGGAATTACTCAAGGCTCCTCTCAAAACTATGCTGCATTAATCAGTGTGACTCACCTTTTCTCAATTCCAGAGCTAATAACAGGGATTATCCAGTCGGTACTTCAGGAAATGAGTGAGAGTGAAGTAAGCTGGCAAGCTCCTTCTTCTCTTCTTTTGATTTTGAAATGAAAGCTTTTCCTAAGTGTTTGTTTTTTGTTTTTGCAGAAGGACACTATTATATTTGCTTTTCTTTTGGAAAAACTTTTTAATGAAGTATAATATATAGAAGAAAGCATAAATAAATAATAAGTGTATAGCCTGATAGATTTTAGCAGCATAAACCCACTGGTGTTTCCAGCACCAGGAGCAAGAATCAGAACATTATAATTAGCACCCTAGAAGCCCCTGTGCCCCTGACTTCCTTTTTTGAGGTATAATTAACAATAAAAATTGTACATATTTATTTGGTGTATGACATGATTTTTTAAAATACATATACATTGTGAAATGATTACCACAATCAAGCTAGTTAATATATCTGTGACCTCACAATGTGTGTGTGTGAGAACACTTATATTCTACTCTTTTAGCATATTTCGAATATGTAATACAGTCTTCCTAACTCAAGTTACTATCCTGTACATCAGACCTTCAGAACATATTTATCCTGCGTAACTGAAACTTTGTACCCTTGACCAACATCTCCCCATCGACTCCCCCTCCAGCCCCTGGCAACCACCATTCTAATCTCTGCTTCTGTGAGTTAGACGTTTTTGGTTTTTGTTTTTCTTGGGGCAGGGGAGGGACAGAGGGAGAGGGAGAGAGAGAATCCCAAGCAGGCTCCACGTCCAGTGTAGAGCCCAATGTGGGGCTCATAACCCCGAGACCATGACCTGAGCCAAAACCAAGAGTCAGATGTTCAATCGACTGAGCCGCCCAGGTGCCCCAGGGAGTTAGACATTGTAAGATTCTCTTACCTGAAATTATATAGGATTTGTCTTTCTGTGCCTGGCTTATTTCACTTAGCATGATGTCCTTCAGGTTCATCTATGCTATCACAAATCACAGAATTTCCTTCTTTTTAAAGGCTGATTAATATTTTTATACACACACACACACACACACACACACACACACACCTGTAGCTCACATTTTATTTATCTATTCATCCAGTGATGGACACTTAGGTTATTTCCACGTCTTGGCTATTGTGAATAATGCTTCAATAAACATGGAAGTACAGATAACTCTTGAAGATATTGATTTCATTTCCTTTGGATATATACCCAGAGGCGGGATTGCTGGATCATGTGCTCCCTGATTTCTAACTCCTTAAAGAGTTTTCTGCCTTGATCTTTACATAAATGGAATCAGACTATATACTCATTTGTATGCTTTCTTTTTTTTCACACACTGTTAGGATTGTGAGTTTCATCTGTGTTATTAAGTCTAGCAACTACTTTTTCATTTTCATTGCTGTATAGTATTCCACTTCAAATCACAGCTTGTTTATTCTACTGCTAATTCTGTCCCTAGTGACTAATGATGTGGGATCTCATTTCAAATGTTTATCAGCTATTTATCCGATAACTTCTGTCCATTTCTCTATCAAGTCTTTCTTTGGACTTCTAAAATTTTATTTTGTCTTCTATAAATTTTTAACTTTTTGTTTTAGCTTTTATTTTTATTTTATTTTATTTAATATTTTATTTATTTATTTGACAGAGAGAGACAAAGTGGGAGAGGGAACACAAGCAGGGGGAGTGGGAGAGGGAGAAGCAGGCTTCCCGCTGAGCGGGGAGCCCGACGTGGGGCTCGATCCCAGGACCCTGGGATCATGACCTGAGCCAAAGGTAGCCGCTTAACTGACTGAGCCACCCAGGTGCCCCTGGTTTAGCTTTTAATCTGCAGAGAAGTTATAAGAAGTATCTAATGAATACTCCTATATCTTTTTATCTAGATTCATCAAGTATTAACAATTTGCCACATTTGCTTTATCTACTTATTTATGTATCTATTAACCTATTTATCAATGTTTTTGTGAATCATTTGAGAGTAAGTTATAGATGCCATAACCCTTCATCTCTAAATACTTATAGAGAGATGCCTTCAGCACAAGGAGATTTTCTTTCAAAACCACAATATTACTATCAAATTGGATGAATTTAGCATTTTTATATTGCTATTATATGACAGGTAGTCTATATCAGAAATTCAGCAGTTGTCCCACTGTGTCTGTGATAGCATTTTCCCTGATCCAGGACCACACACTGCATTAATCATCATAGATCTGTAGACTCCTTTAGTCAAAATAGGTTCTTAATCTGTGTTTTTCATGGTGTTGACATTCTTGAAGAATACAGACCACTCATTTTGTAGAATGCGCTCTAGTATGGATATTTCTGGCTGCTTCTTCAGGATTAAGTCAGGGTTTTTATTTCTCTCAGATTTCATAACTGATGCTGTGTCCTCAATGCATCATTTCTGGAGGTCATGATGTCACTTTGATCACTCAAATAAAGCGATTTCTACCCAATTTCTTTTTTTAAAAAAAGATTTTATTTATTTATTTGAGAGAGAAAGAGCACAAGAGAGCACAAGCAGGGGAGGGGCAGAGGGAGAGGGAGAAGCAGATTCCCTGCTGAGCACGGAGCCCGATGCAGGGCATGATCCCAAGAGCCTTAGATCATGACCTGAGCAGAAGGCAGACGCTTAACTGACTGAGCCACCCAGGTGCCCCTCTAACCAATTTCTCCACTATAAAGTTACCTTTTCCTCCTATGTAATTAATACGTATTCTGTGGAGAGATGATACCATGTTGATACCCGGTTCCCCAACAAACATTCACCCAAGTTCTTGTCTGAAATAATTACCGCTGTGGTAGTTGCAAGATGGTGATTTTCCAACTCCATGATGCCTTTTACACTTGTTAGTTGGCATTTTTCGTTAAAAAAAAAAGAGGAGCCTTCCCTTCTTTCCTTTGCATTTCATTCATCTATATTTATTAGCACACTGTGGACTCCTGTATTCATTTTACATTCAGTGTGTTATTCATTTTTTGTCATTATTCTTTTGGAGAATCAACTCATCCAAAATTTAACCAGTGGGAAGTCTTTCATGCCAGTTAGGACATGTTATGCTTGAGATCAGTCTTTGAACACTTCCTTGTTTTATGGCACAAGATATTCTAGGTTTATCACTAGAGTCATTTGATGGACACATTATCTCAATGAAGTCCTCTAGGGTCATCACTTTCTGTATTCCGATTAGGAAATCTTTTCTTTGCTCAATATTGTGAAATGTTTTTCCCATGATTTCTTCTATTTTACCTTTCAGCTTGAATTGAATAAGGAGAAGAAACAGACCTTGAGGATATAATGAGGCACCATTGATTACATAGGGCCAGCAGGCGTGCACCAGAACTGTCCTGGGGAAACTGGGACCACGCCCAGCAGGACCCCTGAGGCCCACTGATGACATGCATTGCTTGCTGGCCACCTCCCGACCTCAGTGCCTACAGGTCTCCCCATCACACTGATGTCCTTGCTCTTCCTCAAACCCGTCAAGCACTCCCTCATCCTTAGCATGTGTTGTCCCCTCTACCTGAGCTCAGCTCTCCCCAACGTCAGTTTGGTTCCATCGACTCTTCATTGGGATCTCTGCTCAAAGTCACCTCCTCAGAAACCCAATCCAGAAGAGATCTGCCCTAGGCCCTCGGTCACTCTCTACCCTCTTAACTTGCATCCTGTTCTTCGTGGCCTTTACTACTGCCGGATGTAGGCTGACATTGGCCCACAAGCTCCAGGACTGCTGGGACAGATTCTCTTCATTTACTGTTGTAGCCTGTCACAGTCATGACAGCATCTGCCACCCAACAGGACGCAACCAACGTCCACCAAATTCATGAATGAGTGAGTATTTGCCGCTACCATACTTCACATCCAAGGGACCTGGTCTTTCCCACCATGCTTTTTTTTTTTTAATGTTTATTTGCTACCTTTGTCTACTTATTTTTCTGGGAAAAAAATGTTAGAATCCCCTCCCCAAATTCTAAAATAAACAAACAAAAACCACCTCTATTTGGGTTATTTTTTGAAATTGTCTACACTTAAAAATTAACTTGGAGGAAAATGCCATTTTTACCATAGTCTGCCTTAGCAGGGTATAGAATCCCCATTCTTCCTTCCCTTCTGCAAGGTTCTCTTAGGGCTCTCAGTGCGGCTTTCGTGGGTCTTCAAGATGATTTTGAGGTATTTTGTGGGATATTTTGTGTTACTATAGTGAATGAGATCCTTCCGCTACCATGTCTTCCCCCTCAGAATTTTGGGTATACAAGAAAACTCCTTCAGGTGTTGATTTTGTCCACAGGCTTGGGTGAATTGCCTGCTGATGCGTGCTTCATTGTTGTGCACTTGGGCATGTGAGGGGTGTGGCCGATAGAATTTTAACAGCAGCATTCACAGCAACAACCATAGCGATCACATGACCACGGGGAGCCTAACACTGTCTCCAACACCTACAACACCTGGAGCCTAGTGCAGGCCCACAATGAGTATTTGTTGGATAAATGAATAAATTAGCAGCCATTGTCATAATCCCCATTCCTGCCCCCCTTCCCAGTCTCATTGTGTGCTCCAAGTGAATCACTGACTCCAATGATGACCCTTTTTAGAATAGCTATCCTTAATCTGTGAGGCAAGAATTTTTTATGTTCCAGTTTTCAAACAGTTATATCTGAAAAAGGAACAGAAATGTATCAAAGCATTTGCAACACCTCAGAGATGCTTATATATTTTTCTTTTCAAAAATATCAGTATAATGTATTATTTAAATATTATAACATCTTTCCATTCCTGGATATAAATTCTATATTTCTGTGTATGTACATGTTCAGATTTAGTACATAAGAGTGTGGTAGGATTTTAGTTAGGGTCTTTATTTACATTCCAGTTAAATATGAGACTGATTTACAATTGCCATACCTGTGCTGTGCTAGTCACATGTAGAAATCAGGTTTAGGTTAGCATTGCAAAAACGCATTTTCTATTACATTATCAGTGCAATTTGCTTAAGAAGATACCTGAAATCAGAGCTTTAAGGAGTAATTATTTGAAAACTTCTACAGTATTTTTTAGCTATTGGCCCTGTTATTTTAAAGCTTCTATTATTTAAAAAAAATTGCATGAAATATTTCTCTTTATTGACATTTTCAATTTACTACTACACAGTTTGACAAAGTAGACTTGTATCACTAAGAAATGGTGTCATATCTTTTCTTATGACAACTTACAAATTTCTAATTTTATTTCTTTGCATTTTGGAATTTTAAAAATTAGATTTACAAAGGTCTGCCTATTTTACTCATTAGGAAAGGAAGCAACTTTTAGCTGTATTTATAGATTCCATTCTTTTTGCCAATTAATTTCTGCCATAATTCTGTTATTCCTCTCCCCAGGTTTCTTTAGGACTAATTTTATTTAAAAACAAAATTTAAAAAAATGAAGCCTGAGGTGACTATTAGTACAGGTACTTTTTGTTATTCTGTTTTTAAAAGTGTACCTTTCTCTCTGATGACCTTATCTGTGGTGACTATGTGTTTTGAAATAGTGTGATCTCACTTCTATTCTCATCTGCGTAACTGACCATTATATATTTTCATTTACTTCTTAATCCTACCAGTTTTTAGACAAGTGATTTTCATTTTTATTTATTTTTAAATTTCTGAGTGATTTTGGTGCTTTGTTTTGAACCCATTTATTAATGTGTAAGTTCATTGTATCGTGTTAAAAAAATGTGTTTTTTGCAATTTCTAGTTTGCGGAATATATGAGATCTGTCAAGGTAAACATGTGTTCAATTTTCTAAATTTCCAAGGCCACAAAATAAGGAAGAAAGCTTATTTATTTTAGGAAAAATAACATATCTATACATTTCTCCTTATTAATTATATTGATCAAGTCCCCTATGTTCATATACATTTTTGTGTGTTTTATCTCTCTTAGAATGACAATACTGTTTTAAAATCTTGTCATTGCTTTTCTGTTAAATGTCCCTTGTGATTATAATAATTTTTGCCTTATCAGTTTTGAGTCAGAGTATATATAAATCTCTAACACCATTATCCTCTTACATTGGGTTGGGTTTTGTGTCCATTAAAAATGGCCCTATTTGCCCCATTAAATAATGTTTGCTTGGAATTCAATTTCTCTGCAGCTCTATTTCTTTTTCTTTATGTACTAACATTCACATATTGTATATTTGCTCATCCTTTTATTTTTTAGTCTCCCTGTTTTTCCCCCTTAGGGATATATTTTTGTAAGTAACATGTCAGGGAGCATCTTGGTATTTTAATAAGCGGGTTAATCCATTTCTTGTCCTGCTATGCTTTTGTGTTTTGTGCTCTCGGCCTGAAAGTTCCCGGCCACTCCATTTCTTATCTGCCCTTTGCCGTAGAGAAATTCGTTTAGCTTGCTCTTATGGTTTTGAACTTTGACATTCTAAATGTAATCCTATCAGAACAGTGCTTTCCCGTGTGTTTGGCAGAACACTGGCCCTGTGAGATGCTCTGTGGGAAAAAGATCTGCGGTCAAACCTCATGAGGAAGGAGGCATACTGTGTACCCTGTAAAACAGTCTTAGAGCACAGCAGTGCAGAAGATGCTCTGGTAAGTCCTGCAGTACATGTCTTTGTCTTTTTCCTGAGTTATTGTTTAGGAGGACTTATACCACTACCATAGTCTGAAGCCCTCAAGAGGATACTTCCCCAAATGTTGGTCAAGTACGAATTTCTGAGCCTATCCTGGTATAGTGGGGAAGTTTTCAGTATTGATATGTTTCTCTCCTATACCTTATCTGTCCTAAGACTCAGCCATGTGGCCTGATGCCCCTGAGAAGAGGATGGTGAGCACTCTGGAGCAAAAAGTTTCACAGGGTAGGGAAGGAGATGCATTTGACTTGCAGGAGGTCCCCATGAGGAATGAAGGGGTAGCGAACCTTCAAAATGGGAGGGAAGCGGAGGAGGGGGAGGGGACGAGGGTACAGCCAGAATCCTGACTCCCCCTAGGGTTGAGCTCTCTAGGGATAGAAAAGGGATAACAACTCCAGAAAAAATAAAAACAAAAACAAAAAAACAAGAAGAAAGGAGAAAGCAGGGGGCCTTTTGTCCCATTTCCTGTTTGGAGCTCAGGGAGACCAGCCAGGGACAGAGACTGCACCCAGTGGTCCAAAGGCATCCAGAGGAAGGAAGCTGGGAGTTCTGGAAGGTCCCAGAGGGACGTGGGGGCTGCCCCTGTTGCCAAGGCTGCTGCAGGTGCCTTAGATCCTGAGGATCTGCAGCTCCAGTGAGAACCAATATGGGACCAGGGGTTCCTGGCTGTGCCCAGGGAGCCTCAGGCTTTCACAGCAGGGCCAGAAGGGCACAAACAGAACCAGGGCATCACTCAGATGTCTGAGAAGGATCCACGCCTTGGTCAGAATTCCTTCTGGAAACACAGAGCACACTCAAGTTAGGATATCTGGTGTAGATCTGAAACTAATGATGTACTATATGTTGGCTAATTAAATTTAAATTAAAAAGGGGGGTATCTGATGTAGAGATAAAAGAGCTATCTCCAAAGTGTGTCTGAGGGAAGGGGACCACAGGTGACAGTGCAGAGCCCTGAGCAAGGAGAGGGAGTGCTTCCTGAACCCAGAGACAAGGGAGGGCTGCACAGAGGGGTCTGCCTTCCAGGAGCTGAGACCATTAGTCAAGGGATAAGGCAGCCTCCAGGGACCCCACAGGGAAGGAACCAGGGAAATACATTCCCTGGGCTCACGCTCCTCCTTCTCTCCGCCTCTTGCTAACATCCTCATTTGTTGAACCCAACTGGTAGCCACAGGACATGGAGACCTATGGATGGGGTCCATATGGGACAGCTTCACAGGGCCCAGAGCCAGGTGGGGAGGACAGGTGTACACCTGGAGGACAACACCCAACGATGACACAGGGACCAGCCATGGATTCAAGCCCCTCCTGCTCCCATGCTGGGAGGCGAAGTCCACTCTCCTCTCTACCCAGGTGGAATCTTGCTGGGGTTGGGGGGGAGCAGGGGAGAATTGCAGAAAAAGAGCCCGGCACACCCTTCAGCACTGGCATGCTTGGTCCAGCCTCCTTGCCCTGCCATCTCTTGAGTCCCAAAAGAGGGATTCACATCCACAGGAGACAGTGATGCAAAAGAGCAGTAAGTATGTTTGCACACGTGAACAAAGTGTGTAACTGTGAACCCTGATCCACAGGTACATGAACATTTAGTATGAATAAGCTTTAAATATTTATTTGTTTTGGTGGCAGCTAGTTATTCCAATGAAAAACGTTTGTTTTGTGGTTAATGCCTCAAAATGATTCTCATTTTCCTTGCACAAATCAGCATCCATTATTTACAACCCATAGTTTGTCAAACAGTGATGTCTTTGCATTTACTTCCCTTCAATTGAAGTCTTGTATGATAAGGAACCTTCTGAGAGCAGCCTCCACAAGAACCTGTTGACTGAAAGCCTGGGTAGACCTTCCAAAGAAGCTCTGCGGTGGTGGAAGGCATGGCCTGTGTCTCTTTTTCTGTGACCTGTTAGCATCAGGAGTCAGGATGTGACTGGACTTGCTGCCACCTGGACTTGAATGAGTTGGAAAAATATCTGTGTTCCAAGTGGCTTCTTCCTATCTTTGCTCCTACTCTTGATGTGTACCTCCATCACCCAGGCTTGCCGGAGCCACATGGTTGGACCAATATAGTCAGGACATCCGGTGAGGACATCACTGGCCTGATCCATAGAAAGTTCAGAAGGTCAATGGTCCTGGTTGGATCATCTGTGGGTGGCGGGAAGAACCAATAACAGAGCCACCAGAGTCATCTCCAGGACCACCACTGGGTCCCCTTCCCCCAGTTGCCCCACTCCCTCTGTGGCACTGGGTCCCTACACCTGAGTCTTCCTCGTGGGGTGGACTTCAGCCTGAGCAAGGATTCTCAATGCTGGCTGCACATCAGAACCCCCTGGGGGCTTTGAAAGTGCTGGTGCCTTGTTTCAACCTCCATCCATCCAGTCAGTAGTGTGTGGGCATCTGTGCTTTTTAGGGGGCCCAGGTGATTCTAATGTGCAGGTAGGCTAGGACTGAGAACCGATAACCTCCTTCCTCCTCACCTGTCCCTCACTTATCTCCCTGGAAGGAAGAGGAACAGTGGCTCCTGGGTGACTCCTGGGGAATGATCTGGGTACTTCGGCCCAGCTCCTTCTTACCCCACTTCTTGACCCTGTTTGACTGCCTGCAGAGAAGTAGGTTCTGGTCTGTAGGCCTGCCCTGCAGTCAGGGCCAGCCCCTAAAGGCGACGTCTTGTGGGTGTCTAGCTCTGCTCATGGACAGAAGGGCATCTACTAATTCAGTGGCAAAGTATTAGGAGCCCACCTGGTCAAGATCTCAAGCCATATCTCCACTGAGCTTTGGCCACTGATAAGGCTAATATTCTCATCTCTTGCCTGGCATTTCTTTCTTCATCCCATTGGTTCAAAACACGGACTGTGAAGAAAGCGTGGTATATATCAACACCCTCTCCCCTAGGTTAAATCTGTCTGATTGGCATATGCTCCTCCAACTGTAGGGGAATATGCACAGAATATTTTCAATATTTCAAGAATGTCTGTATTTGTAATGAATACTTATGGAAGCAAATCAAATTCATCCTCATTATAATAAACACTTGCTGTGTATTCTTTTGTTTTTATTCTAGTTTCAAAATTAGCCCTCTGGAGATGACAAATACATATTTTGGGGGAAGCAAAAGGTGATGAATACAGAAAGGCAAATTAAGGTGGAGCCCTGGGGTCTTAGATGTGATTATATGTGGCTCAGCCCTAACATGGTCCATTGGGTCCATTGCTCAGAGAGTCTGGCTGGCCACACCTCCATGCAGACCTTGTTAGAAGGGCACCTGCCATTGTGTCCTAGTGCTTGAGGCAGCTGTCCCCAACTTAGACCTCACCACGGACTCAGCATAGAGTGTGGCCTGGAATGCTGCCCTAATCCTACACCAGAGCAAACACTACTGCATCAGATGGCATACATTTTGCTTAAGCTTCTTAATTCATATAGAAGAAATGCCCCTTCAGGGAAAGCTATAGTAAATTATTTTCCTAGCAGAAATATATGAAAGTTCTCCAGTCTTTGCTAACAAGGGATATGATTCTTCTTTGTCCTTAGGCTTAGAGATGAAAAATACTATCAAGTGGTTATTTTAATCTTCTTTTTGTTGATTAATGTTGAGATTAAAACTCTCTATATTTTTATTCTTTTTGAATTAAATGTCTTCATTTTCCCCTTAAAGGATTTTTTCTAATTGATTGTAAGAGCCCTTTATATAGTAAAGCTCATGTAAATTGAAAATATTCCCCCTAGATTGTCATTTATCTTACTTTTGCTTTTAGTGGTTTTTCACAAAAACTTTATAGTTTCTGTAATAACATATATCACTACTTTTTTCTCCATTTGATACTGAAAACAAAGCTCATCTCAACTTTCAATATTAATGAACAATTACATTCTGAAAGAATGACCAACACAGAAAAGTCATCAGTGTACATGTAGAGATGCAGGAGGTCAAGAAAGGGCAAATAATCTGAGAAAATAGAGCAGAGTTGTCTCTCCCCATGAAACAGACCTACTGCAAGACATCAAACACTTCAGAATGCACTAACAAACATCCTGAAGGACATTGAATTATTCAAAAGGAAACCTCCACTAAGGTCAGAAGAAATGGATCTCAGGTGGAAAACAGGATTGCAATATTTTTTATTTTAAGGGAGGTGGGGATCGGTGGTTTGGCCACTGCAGAAAAATGAGTTGGTGAAATAGAAAAACAGTTCAAGAGCTAAGAGCTGAGGAACAAGGAGATGTAGGTCCATTCGTTCATCCAATGAGCATTGGAGTACCTCTTGTGTACCAGGCAATGTTTGGGGACTGAGACAAAGCAATGAACAAAACAAAGTCCAAGCTGTCATGGAATTTGTGTTCTTCAGTGGGAGATAGGTAGTAAAATGAAAATGCAAGTGATCGTGTATGCTCTGGAGAAAGTTACAGCGGGGAAGACAGGGCTCGACTGGGGTGGAGATGACTCTTTAAAATAAGTGGTCAGAGAAGTTTTCTCTGGTTCAGTAACGTTTAAGAAGAGGCTAGAATGAAAGTGGGGCAGGGGCACCTAGGTGGCTCAATTGGTTGAGCATGTGACTCAGGTCATGATCCCAGGATCATGGGATCGAGCCCCGAATTGGGATCCACCCTCAGCAGGGAGTCTCCTTGAGATTCTCTCTCTCCCTCTGTGCCTCCCCACCCCCAGCACTCTCTCTCTCTTAAATAAATAAGTGAAACTTTTAAAAACAAACAAACAAACAAAAAAGAAAGTGGGGAGGCAAAGGATAGCTGTAAGAAGAGCATTCAGGCAAAGGGAGTAGCAAGTGCTAAGGCCCTGGGGTAGGACTGTGCACGGCATTTCAAAGAAAACTGATTTGTTTCATCCATTTGGAAGCAAACACAGATCTCTCTCTCTCATTTTTGCAAGGAATTACCTAGTTCTCAACTTCCCTTAATACTAGGAAGTCTACTATCCCCCTCCCGAAGCCCCAGCTTATCTCCACACCCTGTCACAAAGCCCAAGAAGTTTGGGGATCTATATAGTCCACTGGAGTCCCCTGTCTCTCATTGCTGGTTGGAGAGAAAGCTGAAGCCTCTGAGCAGGCAAAGACATCATTTCTCTTGCCGCCACACGGAGTCATGTTTGAAAGTGTCCTGCACATTCCAATGACATCCACCCAACGGGTGCTGCTGCCGCCTCCCATGTCCCAGCAGGGACTGCGGGGTGCCTCACCCTTGGGCTCCAGGCTCTCGTTCCTGTGGCCATGGTCAGGTGCTCAGTCTCTCTCCCCATGTAAAACCACTCTGGCAGGTTGGCTGGGTCCAGACAAACTTCTAACTTTGGCCACATGCTTTGTTACATCCAGTATATTCATTGGATGTAAAATGGTACAACAGTAAAACCTCCATGCAGAAATTTCAACGTAGATTTAAAAACCCAGTTGTATAGTTTTTTAAGACCCTCACCCACATTGAGGTTGGGACATGGCGATTGAGAGAGAGGGTTTTTGGAGGAGGCTACTGCGGCTGTAAACACTCCTCTCATCCCTCAAGGCTGGTTTAAGGGTTTTCACCAGGCCCCCTGGGAGAGCTTGAGGCATGTTCCCTGCAGTTTGTGGACACAGTGAGCTGGCACCTGACTCCCCAGAGCAAATATGAAAGGCAGGAGGAGATGGCCCACTGCTGATGAGTGAGGGGACGGAGAGAAGGGCATGCTGGGACTGACATGTGAGCACCCAGGTTGTTGGGGCAAACATTCAGGCATGTTTCCTTATTTGAGTCCACACGCTTCAGCCCACAGTGCAGGTTGCTGGGTCCTGTGATGAAGTGCATCAGAGACAAGCCTGAGGTACTGGTGAGTTCCTAGTGGGGAGCAAAAAGGGTAAGAAGCTGGCTGGGATTTATCCATATTATGGGAAAACAAGTAAGAAACATCCAGGGATCAGGGCAGGAATTGTCAGAGAACCTAGAAATTTCCCCACAAACAAAGAGTCAACTCAGAACATCCTTGCTTAAATTACCACCGCTTTTCCCACAGCTCTGTAGCAGACGCTCTGCAGTGTGTGTGTGTGTGTGTGTGTGTGTGTGTGTGTGTGTGTGTAGAGGGGGTGTTTGGGTGGGGGCACAGGATGAGTGCAGCCCACTGCCTGCAGGCTTGGGCTGGAAGTGGAAGCTGCATATCTGAATGAAGCATAAACTTGAACCCCTACATGGACTGGACATTCTAACAACCAGAAGGGGGACCGCATGTTGCCTAAGAATGGCCAGAAAACATGAGAGACTTCCTAGGTTTTCATTGGGGCAGAGAAAACCTGGTGCCCCAGAATTCATTTGAAGACAAGAGTGCTTGACCCTTCTACACAATGTGTCCTCTGGTTTGATATGCTGGTTATGTTTAGAATTGCGGGAAAGAACACAAGGATAAGCTAGCATTGCATTTACCACCTTTCAAGCTTCTGCCCTCAAGGCTTCCATGTATATTAGCTCATTTCATTTCCACCATCTCCTTGGAGGAAATGCTCTTATCTTACACAAAAGAAGACTGAGCATCACAGAGATGAAGGAATTTGCCAAAGTTTAGCAGGTGAGTAATGGGTGCATCTGGGGTAAATTAAAATTCTTAACCTAATCCAGTTGAGGAGGGAGGCTGGGGGTATAGATGAACAAGATCAGCCATGAGTTGGTAACTGTTGAAAGCTGGTGGTGGCAGATGGGGTTCACTCTACGACTCTACTTCTTTATATGTTTGAAAATTTCCATAATAAAATGTTAAAAGTGTATTGCACACCAGGTTTGGTGAGGGCAGTACAGGGATTGGTGAGAAGGTACACACTGAAAATCACCGGAAGGCCCCCACCTGTGCATTCTAGCTGCGGACCAAGCTCTCAGTGCAACAGGGACTCCAACCCAGCAGTCTGCCTCCAGCTCTGGCCCCTGTCACCTACCTCGACTGTCCACCTTGCTGAAATGGCCAGAGGAGAAGTAGATCTGGGCACCAGACCTTTTCTGGTCCCTATGCCTGTAACCTAATCCCCTTGGGATTCTCCCCTCTCTTCATTCTAGGGTGACCCCCTTCCAGGGTCCTTCCAAGGACTTGGCAGGTGGGAAAATCAGATTTGCCCCACGAAGAGTTAAATCCGCTGCATGATCTCAGAGATTTGCAAAGCCATGCTGAGAGGCAGAATGGGTTTCGAGCCATTAACGAGGAACCAGACGCTCATTTGTCTAATTAACAGGTTTCAAGGTCACGCTCCTTTCTTCTCTGTGAATGCATATCTCTTTTAAAAGTCATTAAAATAATATTTCATGGAAGAGGGTTTGATCACAAACACTGAGCATCTTGTATGTCTGTGGTTTTCAACCACTAATGTGTCATTAGAGTGGTTCTAATGGTGGTTTCGGCACCAAAGTTTATGAGTTTTATTTTTATCGGCCAGAATTAGAATGTATTTAAGGTTATCCTTGTAAATTGTCACAATCATCTTTTCTTGCATTCTGATACATGCTTCTAAGTGTGAGACGAGGGAGTGGAACCGAGGGTTGTCCCGGGCCACCCTGGGGAAGGTTTTGTATGTGTGAGCACCATCAGGCGTTTGTCTTGCTCTGGGGAATAAAAAGATTGAGATCCACTGTTCAGATGCGAATAAGTGATCATCAGATTGGATTGAACACCGAATCCTGCCGTTCCTATTCGGAACGGAAGCATAAAGATAACAGAATGGATTCCTTTGAACCAAAACCTCACCCGGAGGGGATAGCATGTGTGAACAGAGGGATAAATCACTGTTTGCTTATAAGCTTTTTCAGGAAAATCACCACTAAGGATCCTCTAAGTGGCACATCAAATTCTTGTTTTGTTAAAAGGTATTGATAATGATGCATCGGTCTTGGATAAAAGGTTTATAGTTAGAGGTAATTTTATTGATTTGGGCCTGGCTGGCCTCTTGGAAGTACAACATTATTTTCAGTAAATCGATTATGTCTGGTTTGGAAAGGCTTTGCACTACATTTGTCTTAAATTGTATTTAAATAATTGATCGCCATTTGTATTTGTTAATGACCTTTAACTGAACTGTCATTGACCTGTGTTGGGCCACAAAGATCAATTTGGTGGATGGCTCATTCGTCTTTGTGACTTTTCTAAAATCCTTGGTGTTATTCCACACTCGAATGCTCCCCTAGGTGTTTAAGTCAGAAATCACGGATTCTGGCGTATTTCTGTAAATTAAAATGGAATTTCCATGAGGACAAATGTGTTTCTACTGCCTTCACAGCCATAGAGAAGATCCATGTACACACATCATCCTCCTGCTTTGGGGTCAGATTGGAAACTCTAGGACAGGGAAAGAAAAGGAATTCCATGTACTTCACATGGCGCACACCCCCATTCCACTACTCTGACTCAGATCCCGAAGGAAGGGGAGTTGGCAGGAATATAATGGGTGGTGGCCTATCTCTTGGTGTCCTGAGAGACCCCAAAATTAGGTAGCGTTGTGCACTCAGGTTCTCAGGAAACTGGACATCAAATCTAGAAGCCCGATTATGCCCTAACCTGCACAGGGAGGGTGACTACTCAGCGGTCAGTTGCTTATCCAGGGTGCCATCCAGATGCCACAGAAGCTCTGGGGGGGCAGGGACCCAGGTCCCCAACCCCTATGTCACCCAGAGCTTCGACATTTCATCTTTTTGAAACAATTTGCTAGCATTTCCTTCCTTCTTGTAGGGAGGTGGCAAAGTTCATGGGGTGGGGGTGGGGTATAAATGACTTTTTTGCTTCTGGAAAGCCTTGAAGGGGATCAGGTTATAGGGGATTAAAGTGAGCTACTTTGCCTTGAAATAGCAAAGTGTTTGAGTTTTCTGCAGGCAGCCTCGTGCTTGGGGGCTCAAGGGGTCAGGTTAGAAGCTTGAATCTCAAGGATGAGAGTGTTTTAGCTTCGTCGAGCTGCTCTTACAGGGGACCACAAACTGGGTGGCTTTAAACAACAGAAATGTATTGTCTCACAGTTTTGGAAACTGGAAGCCTAAGATCAAGGTGTTGGCAGGGCCAGGTTCCTCTGAAACTTGTAGAGGAGAATCGTTCCTTGCCTCTTACAGCTCCTGATGTCTGGCCAGCAATGTTTGGTGCTCCTTGGCTTGTAGACACATCACTCCAATCCCTTGTGTGTTTTCACATCTGTGCATATCTGTCTTTGTGTCCAATTTTCTCCTTTTCATAAGGACAGCAATCACAATGGATCTGCCCCCCCGCCCCATGACCTCATTTGAACTTAATTATTTTTGAAAAGACTCTATTTCTAAATAGGGTCACAATCTGAGGTACTGGGAGTTAGGACCTCAACATCATATCTTTTTTGGGAAATGGACACAATTCAACCCATATCAAGGGGAAGACTGAAGAAAATGCTCAAGGGGTGGAGATCCAGATGCTGGGATCTCAGGAAAGTAAGCCATTTGGTGGGGAAAAGGCAGAGAATTTTTAGGAATAGTGAAGTCTGACATTAAATTGGAAGGTATTCTTAGTTCTAACTTATAGTCACACTTTGTTTTCCCCAACCGTCAATAAAAGATTTGTACACAGCAGCCTTGAGTTGGTAGAGCTTGGGGGAAGGATGGAGGAGCAGGTGTGTCCATGTTCAGGCAAGGGAGAGTAGCTGTTCTACTATAGAACTGCTGGTTAGTAAATTGTCTGGGTCTTTTCCTAGATTATAAGGAGCATGGTCACAAGAGTAGGGCTCTCTGTCTTGTTCATCGTGCAGTACGATGCCTGCACTAGTAGGAATTCCATAGACACTTGCTGAAGACGTACGTGAATGAAGCTGCAGGAGGAGAGAGAATCATTTGGGTTGAAAGCTGGGCCAATAGCATTCATTAGTAGTGAGTGGTAGTAGGACACTTGCTACTCTTTATCCCCTGTTCTCAGATCCCAGCCATAGTGCTGGCTTCCCTCCATCAGTGGTGGGGACTCAAGTAGTTTCACTTGGATGTTAATGGAGAGGGCCTCCAGAAGACTGAAGAACTCAGGAACAATCAATTTCCATGTTTGTAAATGATTATCTTCCTGATTTGACATAGTGCCATCATGGAGATGGATAGCAGGTGGACAGCAGTGAGCCTTTCCCTTAGTAGGTGCTCAGTAAATATTTACTGAATGGAAGTAAGTAATGTGATGGGATATTTGTGAGGTGCAAAAAGGAGGGGGATGTAATGGTTGAGGATCTAACTTCTACGGAAATTGAAATTCAAATATACCAGTGAAACCTCAGTGAAATATATCAGTATCACCCTGACATTCTTAAGAAATAGCTCAGCTTTTTTTTTTTTTTAACAAACTTCCCTTTATGACCCTGAGGTCCTCCTCATTTGTATGCTGCCTGGGGAACTGAACACGAGACCCAGATTGATGCTGTGACATTTAAATCTTACCCATGACATTTTCCCGAAGCTCTGCATAGCCGTAATGCTGCCTCCGGGGTGGTGCAGAGGTTGGGGTGGGGCAGAGCATCAGTCGTGTGGTCCTGGCTCTCCGGTTGAGCTTAAATCTGCTGCTGGTTTGTGAGTTTACAGAGGATGTTAAGAAATACTAGGGGCTGTGGAGGAAGGTGTGTCCTAAGCCCTGACATAAAACCAGAGCTTGGGGAGGACACTGAATGAATCAGGTGTCCGAACGTTTGAGTTCCAACATCTCCACTGGCCGTAAGACCTTGAGCCAACTTGCCTCACTCCTCAGCAAGGTCATTTAGAGGACTAAATGAGAAATACATGTACAAGTACTTTCACAGTGGAGGATACCAAGGCCCTTCAAATGAATATACTGGAGACAGTTTGCCTGCTAGCAAACAGCATGCCTTATGTTGAGGAAGTGGGTGTTGGCCAGAAGTGCTCTGTTGGTGAGCATCCCTTGGCAAGCCCTTGCTGATCCACTTTGGTGAGACACGAAGGGTCAGAGTCATTGGTCTGGCCTCCCACAAACCGATCCTTTGGTGTGCAGGCCCCGCATCTGGCTGGTTGCAGTACTCGGTTCATCCCTGAGGGCACGCCATCTCTGGCTACGTGTCTCCAACCAGGGCCTTCTCACCAAGGCCCTGCTGATCTTGGAGCAGGCATCCTGGAGTGACTCTCTCTGTGTGTGGCTCTCCTCTGTGGAGGCATGAAGAGCCACATGGTGGTCTTCTGCCCATTGAAGTCCATGCTGGGGTTAGATGCCCCTACAGGCAGGGCCAAGTCTCCTCGGACCTTGCATCTCTGATGTTTTAGTGGGGATTGGGCTCAGCATGGTAGAAACTCTTTTCTGTTCACCTAACAGTTGTGGGCAGGTGTTCATTCAGGGACTCAGGCTGAAGAAAGCTCTCCCATCCTCAGCACACGGTTTCCATGGCTGCCATGTTGTTTCTGATCCCGTCAACTGGGAGGAGGAAGAGCATGGAGGAGGGGACGGAGGGACTCCAAAGGATGGGCCTGAAGAGGGACACTTTTCTTCACTTCCCACTAGCTAGAACCAGCCACATGGCCTTAGTTGCAGTGAAGGAGATAGGGAAATGACTCAGAAGAAGAAATGGATTCTGCTGATGAGCATTTTGCCACAGCCAGGGTCAGGGTCTAGTAAAATGCCCAGTACACACTTGCTGACTGAATGGGCCCAGTGAAGAATTTAACTAGTTTATGTAGTGATGGGCAGCACCAGCAGGAACATGGTCTTCAGAGAATCTGTCAGAAGTTGTTGATTTTCTGCCCACGGTTTCTACATATCTCATCAGGCTGAGCAACATTTCATTTAATGCTTACTGTCCTCAGTGTACCCAGGGCATTAAGCCACATGCTAGAGATCCCCTTTGAGTAACACCAGGTCTTACCTGCAAGGTGCTTACAGCCTAGGTAAGGGCATCTGGGGTCTGTATATTGAACTGGCTGCAGTTCCACCAGAGAGCCAGATACTATTATATTCATAACCAGAGTTGGATCCTCTTCAGTGGATTTATCTAAAACCCTTTAAACATTGAACCATATGTTGAAACCCTCGATGGACTATTAATCAAAATTTTGTTCTGGGCTCTAGAGCCCTGATTGGAAATGCATCTGTGTAAGTAGCCTTTTTTGGGAAAATTACACATCTTACACTGAAGCAAGTAATCAAGTCTTCCCCACTCTTCACAATGGAAAAGCAGAGATGGCAGCTTATCCAAATGAAAACCAAGATGATTATATTCTAATGAGAATGCAGGGCTAGAGCAATTATAGACAAGTGGGCAAAGTTAGTGAGGTCTTTCTTTCTATTTTGGTGAGTAGTTATATGAAAATACCCTTAGGCTTTCCTGCTGCCTTGTGGGGATCAGAAACAGCTCTTGATGTATTTGAATGTAATCATGAATACATCTTACTCTATCAGTTTCCACTTTAAAAAGGGAGCTGGATTCTCGGGAACAGTGAAGACATGAAATCTGAGAGCCAGGAGGAGACAGGTGGAACCCAGGCCGACAGCAGAGACAGTCTAGGGTGAGGCCATCTGGCACATCGCCCCTCTGCACAGACACCCCCTCAGGTTAGTGACATGAGAGCCTAAGGTAGACAGGAACCTGTAGCATGGGGAAGACAATTCCAGAATCTCCGATACTCTTACTTGGCTTTGTTAGGAATCAAGTTGATTCACATTGATGCCTTTCCTGCATCCAACTTAGAATTTACACCTGCCCATCGGGCTGGTCAATGGTAGGGGCTGGTGTGGGGGCAAGATCAGGCAATAGAAGATGGTTGATTAGAGTTTCCTGAGGTCTTAAACTTTGAATCTGTATATATGGATTTGTTGTGCCCGTTTGAAATTAAAGTGTTGTTAATAAAAAAATGTCTGATGTTTGGAAGAGAAAGTGTATGTGTATATAAGTGAAGTCACATGCCCCAGAGTCAGCATTAATATTTTAATTATGTAAGGGATTAATTTATTTTAAATGTATTTTCTGCTCTTGATGTGTTCTGGCTAAGCAGCAGCTAATTCTGTTTTTAAGACGCCAGACTCTATTTCCCTAGGGGAGCAAAAGACCTGCATCCTCAAAGGTGTAAACTTCTAATTATAGAGGTAAAAAACCACACATAGGCTGTCAGGATGTCAAATGCTATGATGATTTGGAATTTATCTAAGAGTATTTGTTTTGAATTTCAAGTTTAACTAAGATAACCACACCTCCCCCACCCCTTTTCTTTCCCACTGATGGACAAGGAGAGAAACTTCCTAAATATTCCTGAGAGAGAGAAAAAAGAGTGAAACTCACCTGCCATAAATTTTTCAAACTCTGAGGAAAAAAGGGAGCTTTGCTGTGTTTGGAGACCTAACAAGAGATGAGACTGCCCATGAGTTAATGGAAGGTCTCAGGTGCATCACGCTCTGCCAACCCCAACCTGGGGTGAGGGCCATAGGAATGGATGCATTATGCTTGCCCACACTCAGGCTATTCTCACAGGGCCATGACTGCCCTCCCCATCCCTGAATTTTCAATAGTTGAGTATGACTTAAAGGGATCTGCTGGGTCAGCGCATATGATGGAGAGGAGCGGAACGGAGCAGGAGGGAGGGAGGGAAGGAAGGTACTAAATGAAAACAAGGTGTCCCCCTGCCCATCACCAAGAGAGGGGAGAGCCTATGGGAGCTGCATAACTCGGCCCTGCTGGCCAAGGCATTATTCCAGCCACCTGGTGAAGAATTATACTCGCTGCTACAAAGAATATACACATCTGAAATTCTATTAAATGTTGTTAGCTTGCAGAAAGTTTGAACCAATTAAAACCACTCACACCAAAACAGAATACTACCTAAAAAAAAAAAAAAATCATTGGGATTGTCAGGTAGGATAATCTTTACCTGTTCCTGCTTTTAGAGGGCAGATTGGAACATGATGATTGAAGTTTGCATGATTTGTGATTAGCATCTCTGCATAATCAGGACTTATGGCACCCTGATTTGATTGCTCTTATTTGATTCTTTCTGGAAAAAAAAATCATTGGTTCCTCTGACAGGTACTCTTTTCATGTTTGCTGGTTCTGTTCAATTCTTTTTCCAAAGTGTGTATTTATATCCTTTGCCCACTTTTCTCTTGTCTCTTAATTATTGATTTGTAAAAGCTTTTTATATAAGAAGGACATTGACTTTTGCCAATTTTGTTATAACTTATCATAGGTCTTTCAAACATTTTGGTCATATAGAAATCATTTTTATTATTATTTAGCTGTTTATGTCTTCATATACATCCATTATTTTCCTTTAAAGGTTTCTGGCTTGGGAGTTACAGTTAGAAAATCATCTTCATTTTAAAATTACAGAATTATTCACTAAAATTTTCTCCCAATAGGGGTGTCTGGCTGGCTCAGTCCATGGAGTGTGTGACTCTTGATCTCCAGGTTGTGAGTTCAAGTCTCATGTTGGGTGTAGAGATTATTTAAAAATAAAATCTTTAAAAATAAATAAATAAAATAAAATTTTCTCCCAATAGCTTCATGGTTTCATTTAAAAAAAAAAAATATGTAGGGGCGCCTGGGTGGCTCAGTTGGTTAAGCGACTGCCTTCGGCTCAGGTCATGATCCTGGAGTCCCTGGATCGAGTCCCGCATCAGGCTCCCTGCTCGGCAGGGAGTCTGCTTCTCCCTCTGACCCTAACCCCTCTCATGTGCTCTCTCTCATTCTCTCTCTCTCAAAGAAATAAATAAAATCTTTAAAAAAAAAAATATGTATATTTAAATCTTTACTGTCTGTGGGCATAAGATACAAGTTCAGGTTTTAACCTTTTATCCCCCCTCAAATGATTTGTTAGTTTTCCTAACAAGCTGTATTGGATTTCTTTCTCATTCTCTCATCGCTTTAAATTCATGTGGACGTTTGGAACTATTCGTGGACTTTCAATCTCTTTGTTCTGGTGTCAATTATACTGTAACTCTACAATTTTAGAGATTATTAGGGTATGTCCCAATCATTTCTTTTCTGTTTTCAAAATTTGACTATTCTCATATGTTTTCTTCCAACTGAATTTTATTTTTTTTAAAGATATTATTTATTTATTTGAGAGAGTGAGCAAGCGAGAGAGCGCAAACAGGGGAAAGAGCAGAGGGAAAAGAAGCAGACTCCCCACTGAGCAGGGAGCCTGACACAGGGCTCAGTCCCAGGACCCTGAGATCATGACCTGAGCCGAAGGCAGATGCTTAACAGAATGAGCCACCCAGGCGCCCCTCTTCCAACTGAATTTTAAATTTATGTGATCTTTACCTTTTTTCAAGGGGCTTGTTTGGTATATGTGGTAGTCAGAATAATACCCCCCACCCACAAAATTCTCCTAATTCTCGGGACCTGTGAACATATTAACTTACATGACAAAGGGACTTTGTTGTTGTCATTAAATTAAGGATCTTGAGGTGGGGAGATTATGGGTCATCTGGGTTAGCCCAGTGTAATCCCATGGGTCCTTTTAAATGGAAGAGAGAGGCAGAACAGGAGCCTCAGAGGGAGCTGGGAGGATGGGTGAATGGTCAGAGATGCAACTGTGCTAGCTTTGAAGACAGAAGAAGGAACCGCAAGACCAGGAATATGGATGAGTTCTAGGGACTGAAAAAGGCAAAGGAGAGGAATCTCCCCTAGAACCTCCAGAAGGAATGCAGCCCTTGATTCTAGGATGTCTCACCACTAGAACTATGAGAGAATAATAAAGCTGTGCTGTTTAAGCCACTAAGTTTGTGATGGTTTGTTATGGCAACAGTAGGAAACTAAAACGGTATACTTTTTAAATTCCTCTATATCTGAGAATCTATATGTTACTCTCACACATAAACAATAGCTTGGTAAGTTAAAGAATCGGCTTACAGTAATTTTCCCTCAAAATTGTAGAGATACTGACATGTTGATTTTTAACACTTTGTCCTGCAGAAGGTAAGTTTGAAGCCAATCTGACTGTATGTTTACCTTTAACATGCTCACCCTAGGTGCTAAGAATAGGTCCCTTAAGCCTTGAAATACATCTTCACTGTCTATAGGTCTCCTTCTACTTATTTTTCTTGGTGTTGGTGGGCCCTTCAACTTGCAGGCTTGTATCTGTCTTCAGCCAAGGAAAATTTTCGGGCATTATTTCTGTGGGTTCTGCTTCTACTTCCTCTACAACATTTTCTGCTTCTGAGAATTCCCTTTATAGTTGAGTTGGTTTCTTGTCTCTATTGTCAAAATCTCATGCTTTTGGGGATTTTTTTTCAATCAACAGCTACAATACAGTATTTTATTACAGTTTGGTAGTACATGTCTCCCCATACTTCTCAGGGCAAAATGAAGCAAGATATCACAGAAATAAACAGCACACTAAAATCACAACCCATGCATCCATGGTGTACATGCTATAATCTGAGCGACACTAGGCTGTTCTCTTTCACACCATCCAAAATGCACTTCTTATTTGTTTCGTTTTGTGCAAACGTGTTTCTTGGATCTAACCAATGTGATTACTAGAAAACGAATTCCATCATTTGCACATTAATGGCTAAGTGAAAGCAAAGCTATATATAATAAAGCTGACTGAGCTCATTTCATGCTTCCTGCTTTGGGAACTTCCACATGAAAGCATTTATAATGCGTCATGTGTTCAAACACACACTCAAATGAAGGAGAATAATGGGAAATGGAAGCCAAGAAGGCATAAGGATTTTTCTGGAAATGACTCAGAAAAGGCTTTTAAAGAGAGATTTTCGTCATGGCTTCATGAAGTGCAAGCACACTGTGACTAAGCTTGTTCTAAACGAGGTATAAACACTTCCATGATGCAAGACTTCTGGATAACTGAGAAGTGGATTTACTCTATCCACAGGTCAGCCTCCATAAAAACCAGGTGAAAACACCATTATTCGTAGATAACATACAACTCCAAGAGCCACCCGTGTTTATTTAGAGCATACAAGAGTCATGACTTCAACAACCCCAAGGAAGCTGTGTTCTTGGGCAGGATTATTGGGGATTACATGATGAAATATGTTTCTTACAGAAATCCAAACCAAATTAAATACAGGCATCAGGGGGCCATAAATGTAACACAAAACTTTAGGGCAGCTTTTGTTGACTTTGAAAACTTAACACTTAAAAAAAATTCTTCCATGGAGACCTCCTAGAAACTTCTGAAACAATGAGACACATAGGTTACTTCAGATTAACGGGGATGAAATTTATGCACTTACAAGCTTATAATTTAATACAGTTGTTTTAGTTCTAGGTGTGCTCCCAAGAGGGTACCAGATGTAGAAGTGATGTAGACAGTAGAGGCTGGGGGTGGGTGTTGGGTGAAGACCAGGTGTGAAGAAGTCATCCTCCAAGATTTCTGCTGAGTCATGTTAGCAGTGTTGAAATGGTTAGGACCACAAGCCCCCATGTCTGAATGAACTCACCATTACCTCCATTATCCACCACAGCAGACATCCAACGGCCAGCCTTCACTTTGCCCTCCCTCGCTCTCACACCATTCTTGTTATCACCATTATGACCACCTCAGTTCAGGTCTTCATAACCTCTCACCTGGCTTATTGTGAGAGGCCATCATGTTAAAAATGGGCCAGCAATTTGAACAGACACTTCACCAAGGAAGACAATGACCAATTAGCACAGGAAAAGATGCTCAGTGTCACTGGTCTTCAGGAAAGTGAAAATTAAAACCACCAGCAAGATATCACTTCATACTCAAATTAAAATGAAAAATACCGAGAGCACCAAAAGTTGGCCAGGATGTGGAGCAAGTAGGACGCTGAGACACTACTGGTGAGCACATAAGACCAAACAAGCACTTTGTAGAGCTCTGGGTGGTTTCCTGTGAGGTGGAACACAAGCTCGCCCTGTAGGAGTGCATCCTCTCTTAGGTGTTTACCCAAGAGAAGTGAGAACATATGTCTACAAGAAGCCTCGTAAGAGAATGTTCATAGCAACTTTATTTATTATAGCCAAAAACTGGAAGCAATCCAAATGTTCATTAGCAAGAGAAATGACAAACAGATTCTTGTTTATTCATACAATGGAGTATGTCTCACCAATAGAAAGAAATAAACCACTGATGGATTGTGAAGACATATGGAGAGAAAAGAAGCCAGACAGTTACACACCGTACAGTTCCATCTATATGAAGTTCAAGTACAGGCAACACTAATCTACAGTGAGAGAAGGCAGAATGGTGGCTGCCTCTGGGAGTAAGAATGATTCAGGGAGCACGAGGGCACTTACTAGGGTTTGGGAGTTATTTTCTATTCTATTTGTGCGTCGAAACTTTTAGAACAAAACACTTAGGATCTGTGCATTTTCTTGTTTTTCGCTTAAGATAAGAATACACAGAACATATTTATTGCTCCTATTTTTTTGGTAATTTTAGTCTGTACTTAATGAATCTTTTCAAGGTGCAGAATCGAGTTTTTCTTAAATAAAGGAATTTTTATTCTATCATATATCATTCCTTCTTTTCCATGGCTTCTGATCTCTTCCGCAGAAATTCCAATTACCATGATATCTTTCACATTCTCCAGTGCTCCACTTTTTGTCCTTCTCATCTGCATTCTGAGAGAACTTCTCAGCTGCTTCTCCACATCACAGAGGGTGCTTCCTCTCTTTATGGCTTCCATGTGCAGATTTTAATTCTGAAATTTATCTAGCGTCTAATACTATTCTCTCCGCGCACACAGCTCCCTTTCTATCTCTCCTGATGATATGGAAATGAAAAACACAGGCCTTGGAATCAGATCTTGTTTGTCAATATAGGCTCCAGCCTATACATATGTTTCGGGCAAATTAATTTTATTTAATAAGCCTCTTTTTCTAATCTGCAAAATGAGAATCGGAGTTGTAACAACTTCATAGTGTTATTGTGACAATTTTGTGAGCTAATGATTGTACAACACTTAGCCCAGCTTTGGGCATGAAGTCCTGAATAAATATCAGCTTTCAGCAGCAGTAAGGAGCATCTTCATCATCCCTGTGCTTGCCTTCCTCCTGACAACTATTTGGTTTCAAGCTATTCACGACTCACCGTCTAGGTCTTTCATACACCGGCTGACACATGGCGGACGTCCAGCCAACATCTGTTGAAGAAACAGACAAATTTGCTCCTTTATTTTTACTGTCTATTCTCACATAGTGTAATGTCACTATGTTTTTGTTGTTAATGAAACTCAATTATTAGTGAAAATCTATTCTTGGAACAGGTTTTAAAACAATAAATCAATTCCTCTCCCCAGAAAAATATGGTTACAATGTCACCTTGATGGCACTTGAACAATGAACCCATCAGGAATGGAAAACTGATTCCATGTTGAATTTTTATTCAGACAAATATTATAACAAGACTGCATCAGAATTAGTTTTCATGAAATAGGAATTTGGGGGGTATGCCTTGTGGCAGTAGTTATTAAAATTTTATTCTTTAAGATTTTTAAAACATTTTCTAACCTGTTTTATTTTTCTTTCATGAAGTCTCAAATTATTAGAGAGATGATAAAGAAAGGCCCCTTTCTGCCCGGCTGGCTCAGTCGGTGGAGCGTGTGACTCTTGATCTCAGGGTTGTGAGTTCGAGCCCCATGCTGGGTGTAGAGATTATTTAAAAATAAAATCTTAAGAAAAAGAAAAGAAAGAAAAAGAAAGAAACATCTAGTTTCTTAATGTTTAAGTAAATCCCAACTTTAAAAGGATAGGTACATCTTAGGTTTTAATTTCGAAATTCCAATCCACATGTCCAAATGTGAACTTCTCGTCCTCTGTGGGCAGGAGAAATCAAGATCACTCACGTCAGACTTTAATCCATCATACTTAAAGCCCTAGGCATTGATGAGCCAACTCCTTTCATGTTCTGCAAAATTCTTTGCACCACTGTTGCCAGGACCCCCAGGCAAGGCTTTGGTGGAGCCCGTTTGGTCTAGTTTCCCCATCATCACCATAGCCACAGTCACCAGCCCACCAAACCCAAAACTGGCACTCAGGCTTCTCCTCACCCTTATCATATCAGGGTCTGTCGCAGATAACACAGTCCTCACTGACACTTTGCCAACACTGCCCCTGTGTGTGACACTTTGCTGACCCCACAACTATGTCATGTGGTCGGGACCCTGTCCCTTCTGTCTGCTTTTGGTAGAGAGCTGATCTGCAGGACCATTCCTGTATCTTCTGAGCTTCTTTCCATCCTCACCTCCTCTCCAATTAGTGAGCCTTCCAATTATAGGGAATTCCTTTCCCCACCCGACCAATATGGCCCCAGCCATGTGGAGTAGATACACATTACCTGAGATGGCTTCCCTGTGCCCTCAACAGCTCTGATTACTGGATATATTAGTTAGCTATTGCTGCATAACAAATTACTCCAAACCTAGCATGTTAAAACAACAGGCACTTATGAACTCACACAGTTTCTGAGGGTCGGAAACCTAGGAGCAGCTTAGCTTGGTGCTTCTGGTTCAGGCTCTTTCACAAGATTTCAGGAATGCTGTTGACACACTGTGGTCTCTGAAGACTGCCTGGGACTGGAGGTCTCACCTTCAAGCTCATTCACGGGGCTGTCACAGGAGGATTCCATCTCTTGCCATGTGGACCTCTCCACGGAGTGCTGGTCACACAGCTTCCCACAGAATAAGGGACGTAGGAGAGAGAGGGAGAGAGCGAGCGAGCGAGTACACCCAAAAGGGGACTGCAGCTTCATTTGTAACTTAATCTCAGAATTGACATCCCTTGACTTCTGCCATATTCTATTCATTCATGAGTCACTAAGTCTGGCCCACACTCACGGGAAAGAGAATTAAGCTCCATCTCTTGGATGGAGGAATATCAAGAATTTTTGGACACCTTTTAAAAATCACCACCCTGAGTTAACATATACATCTCCTCAGATGTATGAAAACACAGTTAAGTGAACTCATGATGTGTGAGCTTATTTCTTATCCTGGAATGTTCGGATTCCTGTAGAAAAAAAACGCACTGCTCAGAGCTGCCCCAGCCCCAGAGGGGGTTCACTGCTTTTCTGTCCCCCTGATCCATCTGGTTGCTCATTAACATGGTACAGGTGGGCCCCTGACAAAGCAGAACTAATGAATTATCTCAGTGTAAGAGGGAGAGTATGTGAGAAAGTCCCGGAAAGGGGCAGAAATGGCTTAGTGCTGTAGGCAACATAATAGATTAACTCTTCATCCGCAGAGTGATTCATCGCCCTGTCATGGACTCATCGAGCTGGAAAGAAAGCCAGGTCTCTTAACTGTCTAGAAAGTGGGGTTTTTGGATGAGGGTCAAACCCAAGAGAGTCATGGCTGTCCTGACAAGTTTGAGAAGTAGTTTAAGGGATCGTACAGTGGGTCTCACAGCTTTGACACGGATTTGAGTAGTGAGTAGTGCCAAGTGTCTTGAAAGATGAGAACAATTTTAAAACACAAATATTCCTCTCTGTGCGTGGCTTCCTCCTGCCAAAGGGATTCTGTCCTGTTCCTTGTAATGCACCATCTAAGGTCTGGTGATGCTCCTCATCGGGAGCATCAGCGCATGGTTTGATTGAACTATGTATCGTGACGTCAGATGTCATATCTGGCCATGTGGTTGCCAGAGCAAGTGAAATAGGGTTAATAAAAATAATATGGTTTCTGTGAAGTTTAGCTTGGGGGAGCTGTGGAACAATGTTTCCCAAAATGTGTTCCACAGAACACCCGTCCGTGAGTCACTCCATGAGTAGAAAATTGTATGGTAAAATGAGCATATGAAATATTGCATTAAACGCTGTCACCTAGATAATAATGATATACATTATTAGTATATGAAGGCACATGAGAACTCCTGCAGCTGAAAAATTCTTTTCCTCCTCCTCCTTCTCCTCCTTATTACTATTAAACTGGATTTCACCCACTGTTTCCCAGATATCTTCGTCTATGGAACACACGGGACTTTAAATTTTAGAAAAATATATATTTTAGTTAATTTCTAACTAATTTGCATTGTTGTCAAAGAACATCATTTGTAAGATGTATTTTTTTTAATTTTTAATTTTTGAGATTTTCTTTATGGTCTATTGCATATTCAATTTTTGCAGATAATCCATTCGTACATGAGAAAAATGTGCATTTCCCCATTGTTGGGTGCCAGGATATCTGGACATCTATTGAACAGAGTTTGTGAAGTAGTGTTGGGCCAATCTCCTACCTCTATACTAATGTTGTTGTCTATTTGATACATCAGTTACTGAGAAAGGTAGGTCACGACCTTCCATTCTGGTGAGGAATATCTCAGGGTCTCGCTATAGTCTCTCAGTTTTTGCCACATATATTTTGTAGCTACTTAGGATAACAGAAACTCGGAATTGTCACAGCAATATAGAGTGACCATTATTATCCCTAGTAATAATTTGTCTATTTTTATAACTGCTCCAGATTTCTTTAGTATTTGCCTTGTAGCCGTTACCTTTTTTAGCTTGCAGTATGCTCATGCTTTAGGAGTGTCGCATTTAAATAGGGCATCGTAGATTTTTTTCTTATGCGAAACTGGAACTCTGTATTTTCAGTGGAAAGTTTAGTTCGATTTAATCTACCGCAGTTATTATACATGAAGGCTTATTTTTCATCTTCACCTTACTTTGTGCTTTCTATTTGCCCTGCTAATTCTTTTTTTTTTTTTTTTTTTTTTTTTTTTTTTTTTTTTTTTTTAGAAGGGAAGAAAACAACAAGAGGGGGAACAAAAGCAGGGGGAGTGGGAGAGGGAGAAGCAGGCTTCCCACAGAGCAGGGAGCCCAATGCGGGGCTCATCCCAGGACCCTGGGAGATGCTTAACGACTGAGCCACCCAGGCGCCCCTGCCCTGCTAATTCTTTGTTTTTTTTCTTCTGCTTGAATAAGTTGATTTGTTGTTGATTCCATTTTCCCCTCTTCCAACTTGAAAGTGATACTCCCTCTCCTTCTTTCCCTCCGTTTCCCTCCCTCCATCACTCTCCCTCCCTCTCTCTCTCCTTCCCTCCATCCCCCTCCCTCCCACTGCTTCCCTCCCTTTCCCGCCCCCTCCCTCCGCCTCCCTTCCTCCCTCCCTCTCTGGCACATCTGGAATTCAGGCTTACCAAGCCTCCAATCTAAAGTTAATAGATTGACCACTCCTGAGCAATCATTCCACCTCCCGACTTAGCCACGATTGCTTTCCCAACATTTTGTCCTTTGTTTAAATTGTTTTTATTATTTTATCTAGACTTTTAAAAATGTAGCCACTTGTTTAAAAATTATTTTACTATTTTTTCAACATCCGACTTTTCTCTGGAATCCTTTTTCTCTTCCTGGAGAACATATTTTGGAGTCCTTTTTGTTAAAGTCTCTTAGCAGTATGACTATTGTGTGTCTGTAAAATTCAATTTGCCATGGTTTCTGAAACTTAGTTTACCGGGTTGACGGTCTGAAGCCAGTGCTTTAAAAGGATCACCACGCGGTCTCTGGCCTCGCCGTGGCTAATAATGCGTCTCTCTCGTAAACCCAGTTTCCACTCGTAGCTTGGCTATTTCTTTGGCTGCTTTCGGGATCTTTTATCTTTCATTGGATTTTCTGTAATTTCACCGTAATCCCGCATGGTGTGGGTATCTTTTTATTTAACCAGCTTGGGCTTCATTGTGTTCTCTGTAACTGGGGACTTTTGTTCTCATCAGTTGTGGAAAGTTCTGAGCCATTATCTCTTCAAATACTTTTCCTCTTTCATTCTCTGTGTTCTGGATTTCTGCTTGGACACAGGTCACACTTCCTCACTCCCTACTTTGTATCCACTCACCTTTCTTTCACATTTTTTATCTCATTTCTCTGTGCTCAATGTTGGCTAATTCCTTCTCTTCTTTTTGTTTCTTTCTCCAGCTGTATTTAATCTACTTGTATCCCATCTATTGAGTTTCTTGTTTTATTAATTATAACTTGTAAAATTTGATTATTAAAAAAATATTCCTGGAAATTTGTATTGTCCCCTGTTTGTGGTCACTTATAGTTTTTCATTTCTTCAAATAAAAATAGTTACGTCATAGTCTGTATGTGATAATTACAATAATTGAAGGACTTGAGGGGACTCATTCTGTTGTGTGTTATTTTCTGCTTTTCCTCATTGTGGCTTATTTCTTTGCATGTTTTAGAATTAATTTTGAATTCATATTCGCCTGTGTGTTATCCAGGGCAATCCCAAGGATTTACCTTGAGGCTGTTTTTGTCTGTTGAGGGTTTGCTTCTGTAGGGAGCCTGGGGCTCGAGGCCTTGTGCATCTCCCCCTGAGTTCCAGGCTTCCTGGAACTCTTCCTGGTCTGCCTCCCTCCCCTCATCTACCAGAATGAGTCTCACTGACAAGAAGCTGAGAACATGGAAATAAAAGCCAACTAGTCTTTATAAAAATTTCCCCCAGAGGGTTAATGGTTATTAGTGGCTTTCCCAAGACTTTGCTGGCTTTGGCGCTCAGGTGACTTTGAGTCTTGGCTAAGACAGCATAGTGAGTGAACCGCTGTTTTCCTGAGAAAGCCACACTCCCACCATGAGACTAAGGGGAAGGAAGAACAAAAGAACAAAGCCACACGTATGATGAAACAACACACAGGAACATTCTTTATGTATGATGGCATCTTAATGGCATGACTCACAAACGACTCTCTTTCCAGCAACTTTACTGAAAGAAACCAATATCCAGTGGAGAGCCTCAAAAGTTTCAAGTGATAATTAAAAATTAAAAAAAACAAAAGCTGTTAAACCTAACATCATCTAATCACTCAAGAAGATCTCAAAAATGTATTATAAATCATTTCAATCCAGGAGACAATGTGATGTGCAATGAATATTTAAATCCAATCACGTTAGATCTAACAACACAATGAGAAATGTAATTTCTATTTGTGCTGAGCGGCTTGAGAAAAAGGATGCTTTTTTTTCTATTTGAACAACGAACGCAGTAGAGATGAGAAATTTTAATGACAACCTGAATTTTGTTGCTGTTAAAATCAAGTCCAAGACATAATACTGGAAAATCAAATCCATGTCGGCTGATGGAAACCCATGTTCTGATCTCAGCTCTGCCACAGGATTTCCATGTGACTCTGAAAATTCACTTCTGCTCCCTGGATCCTGGTTTGCTCAAATAGAGGAGATTCTCCCGAGGGCTTCTCCTGGTCCTGGAATCGCAAGATTTTTGTGATAAATACACATTGGTTGTTACAATATCAGGAACACCGAAGATGGGCCTCAAACTTTAAATTTTTTATCTGACAAAATCCAGACTTTGAAAGGTACTGTGAGTGGCTTGTTTAAAGTTACCCAGCTAGTTGTTAACCAAGTCACAGAGGTTGAAGCTATTTTGCTAGTAAGAAAGAAGGAAAAGAGGGAGGGGGAGGGGAAGAAGGAAAGAAGGGAAGAAAAAGGAGTAATCTTATAAAGTTGATTTTTAGATGGCATAGTAAGAGGGGAAGGACCTCGACCCTTATTGGGAGGTGTTGATACACAATTTAAGTATGCAAAAATCCCAATCTTTAGACGATAGTCTCTCTTGTGTTCAATGATGTCTATAATGCAAACTTCTTCAATTTCTATGAGAACAGAGTTAAAAAAATCTCCATGAGGTTATAGTTAAGGGTAAGATGCTTGGTGCTTGTGCAGACAGATGGTTTTAGACTGTATTAGATGCCTCGGTATGGAGATACAATATTTCAGAATTTTTTGAGACACTTTGATCTGGAAAAAATGAGGAAAAAATAAGAAATGGTAGGAGAATTTTCTAAAAGAAATTTTAGTTTTTTAGAAACTTCCTGTAGGACGTATTCTCAAACGGTTCTGTATAAGCATTACAGAATGGGTATATTTCCCTTCACTAAGACAACACTCTGCTGAAAGGGTCCTTCAGCCAGAGGACAGAGAAAATGAGAGGCAGAGAGGGCAGGGCTGTAGGGGAAGCCTACATGGACACTTGTCTGGAGATGTACGGTTCTTTCCAGTTAGGTATTCACATCTTTATGTGCTGCCACAATACTTCCCGTCTTCTGCTTTTCTCTCAAGTCACCTCCTGCCTCCCCAAATTCTTTTTTTTTTTTTAAGATTTTATTTATTTATTCGACAGAGAGAGACACAGCGAGAGAGGGAACACAAACAGGGGGAATGGGAGAGGGAGAAGCAGGCTTCCCGCCAAGGAGAGAGCCCGATGCGGGGCTTGATCCCAGGACCCCGGGATCATGACCTGAGCTGAAGGCAGATGCTTAACGACTGAGCCACCCAGGCGCTCCCTCCCCAAATTCTTGATACAAGTTTTCCCCAGTATCCAAAAGTACAGTATTCTATGAAAACTTTCATAAGCCGAAAGAGCATACAGCTAAGAAGCAACTGGCATTAATTTATATGGAAAAAGTTTTGAGCATTCCAAGACTCCCAAAATCACCTCTCTTAGGCTTTTCTGATACCTTAGGACATATCTTGCTAATGGATGCACAAAATAAATCGAGATAAAGCACAAATGTTCAGACACAGCTCGAGGCTCTGGCAGCTGAGTGTGGTTCCTGGGGAGGGAGATGGACGGGGCCCCTCTCACCATTCGGGGTGCACGCTACCTCCATAACCACTCGCTGCAGACCAATGCTGAATGCTTCGTTATTGCTGATTTTCACCTTTTTTTCATAAGATCAAAAATCCCCTTTGGATTTCCTCCAGTTAATGAAAACAGGTAGTAGCGTTAGGTCTTCTGTAAAAATAAAGTGGTGAAACATGAACTTTCAAAAAGCTGGGATATCCGTATTCAATTAACTCAAAGCTGGATCCTTCCTACCAATGACTGCCCATATTTTTAGATCACTTTTTCAAAACATCTACAAAAACTTTACATTTCTTTCTATTTAACTGGCTTTGGGGGAAAATATGTTAGGGTTTTTAACACAACATAATTATATGTGTGGCAGATACTACTGGTGTTTACCCGATGTAGACATTCCAACAGATTCTATTCAGAATGGCAATGTGCTTGTGCATCTTCTCAGGTTGCTGCTAAGGATGTCCATGTGACACAGTTCTGGTCATGTAATATAAGCAGCAGTCCCTGGGAAGAGCTCACCTTGTGTAAGAAACAAAGCTTTTAAGGTGAGTCCCTTTGCCTTCAATGTGCCTGGATTGTACTGTGATGGGTGAGGCGTGGCAGCCATCTTGTGATCAAGAGACCGAAAGGCACAAGCCAACAATGACAAAGCAGAAAGATAAAAGTGGCCTAGCTTCCCTAACGACTGTGGAGCTGCCATAACACCCTTGGATGTCCTACCCTTGGATGTCCTACCCTCCATGTTCTCATTACCCTCCATGTTCTTATTGCCTGAAACAAAAGCTCTCCTAAGCTAATATTAAACAGATTTTCTTTATTGTATCTGAACAGAATTTCTAACTGATATAAAAAGCCTGCCTAGAGTAGACATTTCCTAAACTATTTTAAAGATTGTTGCATATGGTCAATTTGTATTTTATTTATAGTGGAGAGTAATGGTAGGGAGGAAATAGCATTCCCATGATAGTATTAATGAATAATCTCAAAATACTTTATAGTTTATGACTCTTCTTGAGACTTTTTCCAAGGAAATAATCCTTACCTTATTTAAAGCTTATGGATAAATATGTTTGCTACAAAACTGTTTAAGTTACTAAATTATTGGAAAGATCTTAAATGTTCAAGAATATGTAAAGATAAGATAATTTGGTGCATCAGTAGAGTGGAATGGTCTATAGTCATTAAGAATTGTGTTTTTCAAAAAGATTCTTAATGGCAACCGAAAATGCATGTATTGTAATATTAAGCCAAATATGCAGGATATAAACTATAGTTTTAATATGATAAAAACTACATTAAATTTATTGGACAAAGACTAAACAATATAAAATTCCATTTGTATTGGTTGGTGTGTGTGTGTGTGTGTGTGTGTGTGTTTGGCGTATGTATGCTAGCTCTGTATTTTTTTATGTTTTCCAAATTTTCTACAATGAGAAAAATCAGTAGGAAAAACATGTTTTTTTTTCTTTAAAATACCTTCTAGTTCTTCTTCATTTTTTCTCCAGAGATACATCTTTAATGGAAATCCTTTAGACTGGTTTTAAATAGGGTAAAATGGGCTATTTTATAACAGACTAAAGACTGTAAGAGCTCAAACTCTAAGAAGGATGCTAGTTCAAGACAAACAAAATGTTCACTATTCACCCTTACCTAAATTAAAATAAGTCTTTACCAGAGATCATACCCAATTCAAGTGTCTGAACCCAGATCCCACTGTGGCTCTGTGAGAAGTCTGCATCCTGTCTCCTTCCGCCTGCGTCCACCTCCCTCCCTCAACTTCTGGTCTTTGGCAGAGCAGCTCTCCAGGACCCAGTGCCCTGGCTCTCTTGGACATCTTGTTCTTCTTCCATCCAGCTCTGTCTCCTGACTCTGGAACCAATAAAGTTCTCCTCTATGGTGCCAAGTTCTTGGTCCACAGCTCCAAGCAAGTCCAGCCTCTCTGTCTCCTCCAAGGGATTTCTCCCTTCCACCCTGGGGTACTAGCTGTTCCATTTGTTTTCCACCAGCACGGAGGGCTCTGGGCTGCTCCCTGTCCTTCCTGGGACCACAGCTAAAAAGCAATTTTACACAGATAGACAGCAAACAACAGCACAGACTGGAGGGTCCACGTGGTGGTGATGGCTGGAGGGAATGGGTTTACTGCTGAGCAGATTCTCCCACTGATTCTGTGGGTTCTTGACTTGGGGTGACAAGGTGCCACACTCCTGCTATTCAGTTTGCCCCTGGAAACTACCTTCCCTCTGTCAAATGGATTGGAAACAAGAGATGCCAACATATTGTAAAATGTAAAGCCAGATAACAGCACTTCCATTGATAAAGTCTTTTTTTTTTAACTGATGAGTCATCCCTCAACTATTTAGAGGCGAGGACTCAGCCCTGGCAGGTGAAAGGCATTCAACAAGGAGAGACATTTCTAAAAGCCGGGAAGAGAGAGTGAATCACAGACTAGAGCCCTGGGGCTGGTGGGTCCTGGAAACCTTACAAGCGTGTTTTGATTTCACGATTCACTTCAAACTGCTACTCTTAGTTCCTATCATGCCAACTCAACTCTTAGTGCTCAGGTTGATTGTTCTGATACAAAAGGATGACCTGACTTCTGATCCACGAGCCCACCCAGGCTAACCCTGGATGCCGTCCATTCCGAGGCTCATCCACAAGTAAAACATACTTGAGATGGGGAAAGAATTTATGGAGAAGCACATTACAGTGTGGATTAGGATCACTAGCTACCTTTAACCAACTGGTTTCAGCATATGCCAAATCAATAGATTTCTAGATAGGTCATTCTCAACACTTAAAAAAAAAGAGGGGAAATGCAAGCATATCCGGTTACTCTAGTATCTACTTCCTGCCAGGCTTCCTTGTCCTGGAAATGCTGTAGGTGAGGAGGTTTCTACAAGGGCATGCAGGTGGGAAATGTGAGGACTCTGTGAGACCACAGGATCTCAGAAATAGGGAGATTAGCCCATACAAATAGCTCATCACAGTGTGGACAGCCTCTTACGGGGAGCTGTGCCTCTTCTGTTAACTCTCTTTACCTCTGCCACGGAGTCTTTCCAAGAACCCATCTTCTGGTCTAAGATGAGGGGCGAACACCTGTAACCACAGAATCCGTGGGAGAATCAACTAGAGCACGAGTAGAAGAATCTTTGTCACATATTTGTCCACAGTTACACAAAACACACTGGGTATGATCCATTTTTGTTTAGAAAATGTAGGTAGATGGATGACAGAAAACATTAAGCATCAAAATCTTGTGTGGTTAGCTCGAGGTGGTGATCTATCTATGATTTTTTCAATGGATTTGCATTTGCTAAAGCAGGTACAATGCAATTAAAACACAGTGGTTTTGTTTTTTGTTTTTGTTTTTTTTTTAAGGAGAAAACAGCCAGAGAAGAGTGACTCCTGGTCAGCACTATCGGGTTTTGTGTCAAGGCACGCTCAATTCTCAAGCAACTGGCTGAACGCCTTTAACCCTTACAGGTCCTCAAAGTCCCAGAATTGCAACACTGGCTCCTGGACAAAAGTGGCCTTAATTCAATCGGCGAAAAGATTGGCCCCAACCCTGGTTCCACCTCAGGACAGCAGAGGGGAAGCAGCAAGTCCACAATGGAATGGAGGAGGAAAGAGAGACACCAGAGGCCTTGGGAAAAGCAAGGAGGTGGGCTCCATGAGAAAGCTTTCCCTGGAATCCTGGCCACATCACGAGCCAAGAATGAAGCTCTGAGTCGAGGCTGACCCTGAACTGATCCTCCCCTCCCTGCCTTCCTGGGCCTGACCTTGGAACTCCCTCTTGAAGGACTTGAGCAGAATCTACAGTGATCTCTGGCAGGGTCCAGCTGAACCCCCGCCTGTCGATAAGCTGATGCTGGCCAAACACAGAACTTGCTCCAACAAGTTGACAGAAGAATCCTCAAGCCCGTAGCAACTCAGCACTCTTCCAGAAAGAGAGACAGATAGGTTCTGGAAGACCCAAACAGCCTGTCTTCCTTTGAAATAACTTTTCTTCAAGAAGATGACAAAGAATAATTTTAGAGAAAATATCTGATTCATGTGCTCAAGATTCAAGTGAGCATAACGCTTCATCAATTGTAAGAAACCTTTCTTAAAAGTGCTAACGCATGAAACAGGGAATGATGGTGTGAAATGGGAAGCCAAACCGTGGGATGCAAAGCATGAGTGGTCACTGTGGAAAGTGAGCTTGGACTGGCTCCCTGGGTAATGTGTGGCATTGAAGCTGGTTTGATGAACTACATGTGACAATTATAATCTGGTCACTTTACAGTAACGCATCATACACAAATCCTTGTTTGCTTTTGAAAAGAAACTGTGTGTGGAGGCCACTGCTGAGCAAGGTAGCATCTCTTCAGTTTTTCTGAAATGCAGCTCATCACCTCCCAGCCTCCATCCCTGGATCAGTGGCTCTCCCAGGAAAATGTAAAGTAGGGCACCAAATGTACGTGGTAGAGGCTAGATCAAGAAACCATTTTGGGATGAATGAATTGAATGTTGCTTCTGCCCATTCCTTATTCATGAGCATCACTCAGGTGGGATGCCAGCTCTGTTTTCAACATCATTTTGCCCTTGACTCTCATGTTACTGGCTTTTGAACTCATGTCCATGTTGGGGAAGGAGAGAAACGGAGGAGGTGGCAGGATTTGCACACACATGTTCAGAGATTTGAAGTGAACTTTCGACAAGATCTGTATTCTCAAGGGATGGCCGGGTGTGGAAAAGGAGATGGGTCTGGTCAATGCAGCTGGTAAAACAAGCCACCAGCACCTTCTCCCACCCTTGGTTCTCTCTCAGCACTGGGCAACCAGGTCCTGCAGCGAAAAAATCCCACTGTTTTGGTCTCATCTCATTCCTGGCAGACAAACATGTGAAAATAGATGTGTCGGTCACGTTCACGATTTCCAGGGTGGCTGCCAAGTAACCAGCAGGACCACATGTGGGAACTGACGCGGTAAACGAGCACCTGCTATTTTCCCATTAACATTTTCCCAGGTGGGGGCTACAATTCTGCCAACATGTTGGGAGATTTTATCTGTTTATATTTTAATGTGTGAATTCCATTTTTTTGTTGTTGTGAAAAAAACCCACCATAGATGGCCCCTCTTGATTATATTGTCTTGGTATTCTTTTGAACATGTATCTGCATTAGGAATATAGAGTGGTCAACTCAGAAACTCTCTTTGGCCCTAAGTTCAAGTCTGTTCTGATCATTGTCCACCAGAATGAACACCAGCCTTGACCAACCTGGCAGTCATCCTCTCGTCTGGCTATTGGTATTTGAATCAATAAAACTGTCGAAGGGTGTGCTATTAGTACCCCCATTTTACAGATGAGAAAACTGAAGTCCAGCAAAGTTAGGTGATTGTCCAGGGTTTTGCAGCCCATAAGTGGTGTGGTCAGGGATAGAGCCCTGGCAGTTTGTCCCAAGGGTCCATGCTGTTAACACTCTGTCTTGCTGAGATTGGTGCCTATACATGTCAGTCACACAGGGGTAGAGTGTTTAACAAGAGCAAAGAAACAAACAAACAGAACAGGATGCCCAGTTAAATCTGAATCTCACAGACAGCAAAATGTTTTTGTATAAGCATGTCCTATGGAATATTTGGGACATGGTTTTACTTAAAAATTCTTGTTGTTTATCTGAAATTCAAATTTAACTGGATGTCTTGTATTTTCTCTGGCTATCTTAGGCAACAGAAGCATTGGCCATGGGTTGACCCTTTGGAGAGCCAGAATCCTGGGGTTTAGGGCAACCTAGGGTGGGAGGTAGGGGTCAGCGAAGACAGACTGGTGAGTGGAGGCCGCCTGGAGCTTCATCTCATCCCAGCCCCAGCTTGACTCCCTAAAGAGGAGCTGCAGCGCTCCATGGAAAGTGCTCATGCAAACTACACACCTGTGGGAGCATGCACGCTTGCACACGTATGGCCAGCATGCTCCCACACATATTCCTGCACGCTCACATGCATGCCTGCACACTCACACTCACAAACACACACACTCATACATGTGCCTGCACACGCAGATGCCTGCACACACACGTGCATACTCATGCCTGTGCACACAGGTGTGTGTGCACACATACACACCTGCCTGAGACACCAGCCCATCAGGAGGGAGCCCATGCCAGTGGAGTTTCAGGGCTTCTGCTGGCCAGATGGGAAGCAAAGTCAAGTCAGGGGGCTTCAGAGAACCCCAGCTAGAGCTCATCTCCCAGGAGTCCATGCTTTTAAACCGAAGGGGCTGGAGGGCATTATCAGGGCCCACCATACATCCTTAACAGGCAAGTACAGGTATCTCCGGCCATGAAGTGTTGCTCAAAAATCAGTGTTTTCTGTCTGGTCCTGTCCAACAACACTGTATTTTCAGAAACTCCCCCATGGATTCTGGGATGGGACTAATTTTTAATTTCACTTTGCGTTAAAGATACATAGTGCTTCTATTTTACGATTTTAGGTGTGCATGTACCTGTGAACATAGACAGAGAGATACAGTCATATGCTCACTTCAGAAATGTTTCAAGGGGATTTAGGTTGTGGCGGTTTAAAGGAGAAGCATGGTCTGCCCCCTTGCTCAGAAAACTAACAAGTGTCTTATCCCTAGATCGTAAGCTCCTCAACACATGGACAGGATTCTGTCCTCTAATGCCCAGTACAGGGCCTTGTATTTATTGTTCCATTAGCTCATTTGTAAAATCTGATTAAACAAATACTGTTTGGTCAAAACGATAAGCCCTGCGTTCCTCAGCCCATGAACTAGATGATTAATAACCATAATACATAATAGGATTCAAAGTTCATTTTTGCCATTCCCTAAACAGATGAGATTTCGTTGCTTATTGTTTTCAGTGGAAACAACCGAGATACCTTGGCTAAACAAAAGAGGGCACAGATGGCATTGTACTTTACCACACGAGAGAAGCCTGTCGTACACGCTCACTGCATGCCAATTGCGCCTGTCTAGGATTTTGGTGGAGAAACCAGATGTTTATTAAAACATTAAAATAAATATCAACAAAGCAACCATTTATCTTTACAGTAAAGATTTGCTTTGGAGCGCAATCAGGATTTTGAGTTTGTTCAGGGCTCAATAGAAATATATTCGAGGCCCAAATATATCTTTCTGGAACCTTCAAGAATCTACAGAGTGAAAGACAGATTAGGATATGAGTATCAGGCAGCTCCAAAATCAAAGTGATTAGAGTTTCTAGAATCTGTATAACACAATAAAGAAATATAAATGTATACAACGTATGTAAACCAGGATAGTCTTCATTGCTAAATGTTAACACTTTTTGTAAGAAAGCATTGCACTTAATCAGCTCAGCAACTAACGATACTTCAGTGCAAATTTGTTAGAACAAAGAAGTCAGAGTCACTCATTCAAAATATAAGGAGAGATATGAATCACATTCGCAGTACTGGATGCCGCTAGAATAGCCCAGCCCAGGTATTCCAGCGTGGTCAAAGTGGAAACTGGGTAGCCATGGTTCAATGCAGAATACAACCAGCGGTGGTCTTGACGGAACCAATCAAAAGCGCCTCTCTAAGCCACACCCTTTGGACAGACACCTGAGAAGCCTGTGGAGTTTCTTGCTGAGGTGTGGAAATTTTAGAAGCAAAGCAAATGTCCCTGTTACAAGCCTGCCAGCCATGAACCTGTCATTACTTCAACCAGGTCAGGGTTGAAGAAGAGAGATGTTGGTCTAAGTGCTGGCATTTAAGCCTGCTCAAACTGTGGTTGGGTGCTGCTGGTCTTTCGTTATATTGGGCCAAGGACTCTAGGTTAGATAGAGGTGTTTGTCTGTGTGTGGTATTATGTGAGTGTATATGGTGTGTATATGTATATATAATAACTATATATATAATATATATAAATAATAAATATATATTATACATAAATAAATATATAAATATATATTTATGTATAGTTATATACATAACTATATAAAAATAATACATAATATTTTTATGTTTTATATAAAAATATTATATATTATATCCTATATATAAATATATGTGGGATATGTTCTATATATATATATATATATAATCTTTGATAAAATTTATTGTAAAAGTCATCCTTGTCTAAGTTGAACTAGGAGAAACAGAGAAACAGTTATGGAGACCTAGAGAAATCAGGGCACTTGTCCAGAGCAGGGGTGCAGCGCTGAGGAATCCTGTAGCTCAACTCATAGCCAGCATTTCTGACATTTTTGGGGGGTCTGCAGAGGCATAATACTCTCTCAAAGTGGAGGGATGAGAGAGGCAGTTTTCACCTTGGCTTGCCCCAGCCCGTTTTAAGGAGCATGTGTGGGATCCGTCTCCTGACAAGGAGGATGCTGGCACTAGCCGAGCACGTTCGGTATGGGATGGTTTGTGTGACTCACATGCAGGTCCTGCGAGTCACAGATATGAAGCTGAGGGGAGGCGGAGGGCAGGGGTCGGGGGAAACACCGAGAACGGGCAGCAAAAGGTGGAGGGTACGTGTTCTTTCATCGGGCGATTTTCCAACGACCTGGATCAAGTTAACGAGCTGCTTTCCCTAGGGCTCTGGAAGCCCAGGGTCCTTTGAGTGGGGGAATCCAAAGACGGAGCTTCAAATGACAATGTACATTTCAATTTGTCATTTGTAATTTGTCCCAATCGGTCTGGGTCTTTGAATCATGGCAAGAAGTGATTACGCGTTAGAAAAGCTATAGTTCACAGCAAAAGGAAAGGAGGTTTTTGGCAAAACTTCAGTTATTTCAAAGAGGAGTCATTCACCCAGAATCGTCTTTACTAGCAGGGAGGGAAATGTGCCGAGACAAGCCCTGGGCTGGAAGCAGGAGTTTTGGACCTGCCCCATGCTTACCTGTCCCGGGAACAAGGCATGTCCAATCCCTCAGCCCGCACCCTCCCCACCTGGAAACACTGTGGGGACCAGGTGAGAGAGGACCTCAGAAATCCATAGTCACAACAGGAGAATGGAGGGCTCATTACGCTTGAGATTCTGTAGTGCCCACTGATGGCAGCACCATACACAGAGGCCCACGCACCTCGGCAGTTTGGGGCTGCCATGGGGAGCGGGGGAGGGATAGACATATGTGGAAAATGAAAGGGATAAGAAGGTAAGTTGGGCCTTTTAATCAGAATAAATATGAATTTGTCCTATCGTTATTTGCATCTTCTGCAAACACTTCCTTGCACTCTGTGTCGTGTTCTCTGGGGTGACGACAGCTAAAGCAGACGCAGGCCCACCTGTCAAGGCATTCATCACACGGTAAAGAATGCACCTGTGTGGAACGCAAGCACTGGGAACAGGATTACTCAGGCCACTGCCACCAGGAGTAAAGACCCTCCCAGGAGGGGTGCCACTGTCCGGGGGGCTCTCAGCAGCTTCCTCCTGTGGGCTCTGGGCCTCCTCAGGTTCTCCTCGCGTGTTCAGAAAACTTGGTCCCTGGTCTGCTGCTTGAGGTCCACCATGTGCCCCCTCCTGATGAGCTCTCCGGGATGTTCCTGCCGTGGTTCTGCTCCCAGTGCCCAAGGGAGACACCTGCGTAGAGGATGTCCATGACTTCCATCTGGGGCCTCTCCCACCTCCCCCACCCTTCTGATAATTGGATCATTTTCTTTGGGAAACTGCTCCCTCCTTTACTGTAACCAGGTCACTGTGGTGGGGTTATCGATTTGTAGTCCTCAACCCGCTGGCTGCATTGATTACTCCGTGTGGGGTGCAGGGGTCCTTGTCAAGCCAATCCCATCCCTACATGTACTGAAATGTGCAGAAGGCAGTTCTCTTTGGGTCACTGAGCTGGGATCCCCACTATGTCCACGTCTCCTGAAGCGTAAAGGAAAGCCCACTGCAGGTGAAGTGAATGAGCCCAATGCAGGGAAGGAGGAGAACGGAGACACAGTCATACCGAGGATATCGTTTGCATGCCGGGATCCGGCTTTCCCAGAGACCAGCCCCACCTCTGGCCTTCCCAGACGTGTGAGCCAATACATCCTCCTCTCCAACTTCAGCTGATTCCACTTCACTTTCTTGCATTTGCCAGTGTGGTCCCTGCTGCCACCAGATGACCTGGATGTCCCCCCTGGAGCTTGAACACTGACACCCAGGCCTCTGAGGTCTGCGCTCACCCCTCGGGGTTTGTCCTCACCCATAAGGTCGGCTGTGATGCAGCTGGAAATGTTTTCATGGATTCTGATGCCCAGATGCCTGGTGTCTTCAGACCCATTGTTATTGACCTCTTGGTGGTCTCAGCTCTTCCCGTGGGATGAGCTCTTGCTAAGAGGCTCCACAGTCCCCCAGGTAGACAGATCACTGGTAGCCTTTCCCCCTGTGCCCTGAAGACACTCCCTGGCTGGCTGAAGGCCAAGATGAGGTGGCTCAGGCCTAGGATGGGAATCCTGGTGCAGAAGAAGCGCTATGGCAGTCAGTCAGAGGAGAACGAGGAATGATTTCTGAGGGATAGGAATCTGGTTGCATCATGCTTCATGGAGGACGTGGCATTTGTAACGAGTCTGAAAGAAAGATAGCATTCTCCCACTTAAGGCATGAGCAAAAGAAAGTGGGGATACATTATAGCAACCTGGACAAAGAGCACTGTGGAAAATATGGAAGTGCCTGATCACAGCTACAATGTGGAAGGCCCAGAATGCCACTTGGAAGGTTTGGGTGGTCTTGTGTGGGTAATGGGGAGCCATCAAAGGCTTTAGGGGAAGGCGAGTTTACCGAAGGGGAGTTGGGGAGGGTGAAGTTATCAGAGCTCTGTTTCAAGCTCACAAGCTCACAAGGCTTTGGCTGCAACTTGACCTGAGTCAGCCTCTGGTCAGACCCATCACCTCCCATTACTGGACCATTTGTCCTAAGCCAGCCAGCTCAGTCCAAGCCCAAGCCCAAGGGGCAGCCCACAAGGAGGGAAGGCTTGCACAAGGGGACTCAACGTTGTCCAGTTTCCTCCTGTAGGACCAGGTGGATCCAGGATGCAGGGTCAGCTTTCGCAATGCAGTGAGGATGAGCCCGGAGACGGGCTGAAGAGCTGGCATGTTTCTGGAAAAGCAACATGTCCAGAGGGACTGCTGGCTTGAAAAGAGCCATCAGGCAGTGCTCAGATTCCTTCCACCTGTTCTCCCTCAGGACCTCACTCTACTGACATCTCCCACTTCTGTACCATCAATGTTCCCTCTACTGGTTCTTTCCAGTTAACATTTGAATGTACTTAGTTCTCTCTACTTTCAAATAAATTCCTCTCCTGACTACCCACACTTTCCATCTACTTCTTAGCACACTGTTTCCCTTGGCACTCTTGAGAGGGGTGTCTACACCCTTTGTATCCACTTCCTTATTGCGCATTTGTTCCTCAGCTCTTACAAGGTGGCTTCCATTATCACTACCCCTTATAGAATCAAAATACCAGTTACACCCTTCACTGATTTTTACAACATTTTCATTGTATGCATTAGCTAGTCTATAAAATCAACAACAAAACCTTGCTTTAGGAGTTCAGGATCCAGGACATTCTCATCAAGGGTGGTGCTGACAAGCAAGAACACATCTGGCAGCCTACTTCTCAAGTCCTGGGGATAAATTATAAGTCATGGCTGTCACTGTTCTCTTCAATTCTTACTTTTGCCTACTTATCAAGCGACATGTCTCTTGCTTTGGAATTAATCTTTCTGGCATGATGACTACCTCTTCATATTTCAGAAAGTTAACTTGGATCCTATTGCAGCGCAAGCCTACATATTCCCAGTGTACAATACCATTCCTTCCCACAGTCACCTCCTTGAAGCTCCAGTGGACAGTGGTGGAAGTTTGGTGGGGTGAATGAGACTTCTCAAGTTTTATACTCCAGAAGCTCCTGATATGTTTCAAAGAATGTTAGCAGTGGGTCATGTCTCCACCTGTTCCCCTGTCACTGCTCCAGGAACTGGGGCTAACTGTGGAGTCTTGGACATCCTACACTGAAGATTCAGCCCCATCCCTGCCCTCTCCTCCTTCATGCTTCAAAAGATGAGATGTCCCTCTTTCTATTTAAGGCCATTGTCTCCACCTGTGCTTTGGACCACATCCTCTCTGGGAAGATGCTCCATAGGAGGGGTGACCACATAATGTATTATCCAAATTGGGACACTTTGGGAAGTGAAATATGGTGCCAGCTCAATTGGATGCTGTGATAACTGGTGAATCTGAGGACTGTCCCAGGAAACTGGGATGTGTGGCCACCCTATCCAAAGGGATCTCTTCCCTTTTTGGTGTCTACAGTCTGATCTCGAAACAGACTCTTTTTCCTTCCATAGCTAAGTGTGGCCAGACCACTCTCACCTCTGTGCCTCTGTTCTCTCTCCCAGCCCTTTCTCTTCCTCTTCTCATCCAAACTTTTTGGCCTCCTTTCAGTGTCTCATTTCTTCATCTCCTATTCGCTCTATAATCCAATGCAATTTGTTTTCTGCCTCTACTGCTCCTTAAAACTGTACTTACTAAGGTTACAGATCACACTCTAATTGCTGAATCAAGCAAAGACAATTTCATCCTTTTCTTACTGAGTTTGAGACTACTGTTCATTCCTTTCTTCATTCCAAACACTCTCTTATCCTTTGCTCCTCATGACATTCGCTCTCTCTGCATTCTCCGTGACCCACAGTAGCTGCTCTGTTAGGAAAGTAGGGATCCAGTTCTGCTTTCTCTTGCATGGAGAACCAGCTGCGTCAGCACTGTGTATTAACCAATGAGTGTTTTTCTGACACACTTGTCATATATTTAGTTCTTAACTGTACTGGAATCTATGACAAAATTTGCTATTTTCTTTTACTGATCTTTTCTTTTTAAAAAAAAACAAAAGATTTTATTTATTTATTTGACAGAGAGAGAGAGAGAGAGAGCACAAACAGGGGGAGCATCAGATAGAGGGAGAGGGAGAAGCAGGCTTCCCACCGAGTGGGGAACCTGATGTGGGGCTCAATCCCAGGACCCTGGGATCATGACTTGAGCTGAAGGCAGATGCTTAACCCACTGAGCCACCCAGGTGCCCCTCACTGATCTTTTCATTCTTTTCTTAAATACTTTCTTATATATGAAAAATCTCAATACATCCCGCCAAATAAAAATGATCTACATTGTCTAACTACAATGCAAAAGAAGATCAAGAATGACCACTAAACAACCAATAATAAAAATACAAACAATTGGAAAAAAAACCTGTTCACATCAAAGAGAAATCACGATTTCAGTGCAAATATTTAGAAAATATTAATCACAATACTACATATGAAATAGATGTAATTCAGCCAAAGTTGTTCCTAGAGATAAATTCATAGCATTCAACATGTTCGTTAACTTTAAAATGCATTAAAAATTACACACTCAACTCAAGAAGTGGGAAGGCAGTAAGAACAAAACAGAAAAATCAATAGGAAAGCAGAAGAATTGGTGAATAAATCTAAGTGGTGTTTCTTTGAAAAAAAAATCAATAAAATAGAAAAACCACAATTTATTCTAATAAAGAATAAATGGAAGAAGAAGAGCTGGTGATTGTTAAACTTTCTTGTCTTGCTTTTTTTTTTTTTTTAAGATTTTACTTATTTATTTGACAGAGAGTGAGAGAGTGCGCACAAGCAGGGGGAGCGGCAGGCAGAGGGAGAGGGAGAAGCAGGCTCCCCACTGAGCAGAGAGCCGGACGTGGGGCTCGATACCAGGACCCTGAGATCATGATCTGAGCTGAGACAGACACTTAACTGACTGAGCCACCCAGGCACCCCCTTTTTTGTCTTTCTTAACTATTATATAAAGTATTAACCAAGTCCTGCACAATACTTCTTAATCAGGAGCACAGCACTTATTTTAAAAAGATTGATTGATTCATTGCTTTATTACATCACAGTACTGAGAATGGTGCCTCGCACATAGTTGGAGCCCAAAAATCAAGGCAATTTCAGACAAATGAGCACCTCCAATTGCTCTGCAGAGTGGTAAGTCCTGACCACCTAAGCAATCATTGCCGTTAAGATTATAGACTAGCTCATGCGTGCAATGACAACATAAAAACCAGTGAGGGGAAGATCCTGGGAAAGCACGTGCATCTCTAAGAGAAGAGAATGAATGAATTACTGTAGAGTCAAATAGAAGAACACTATGAAGCCATTGAAAATGAGGAAGATAGACACATACTGGTCTAGAAATAAGCCCATGACGTTAAAAAAAAAGTAATTCTATTTGTACATATGCAAACATACACACACGCACACACACACATCATGATTCTGTTTTATATAAATGTGTCTGCCTAAGAATATAAATAGATCTGAATGAATTTAGGACGAATTCAGGAAGGCTACCCACCACCTGTTAAGAGTAGCTACGTGCTAGGCAACAGATTGGAAGGGTGAAGCAGTTTTTCTTTCCACTTCTTACTTTCTATGACTAAATTTGAAAACAAGAAGAGGTACGATGGCTGATCTTCAAAATAAAAGAACAGAACAGAAGTAGATGGAGATGGGTCAGGCTTCAAAAGAGGAGCTGCTGCTAAACCACACGACAGCCACGTGGGCCACCAGCCGCCGCCTGTCCCTCAGAGGTGTGGTGCTAAAAATGCCCCCAACCCAGGCTCTCAGGAATCAGGTTTGGCAACCCCCCGCCAAGCTGGCCCAGAGTTTGACAGACTACAGACCCTCCATGAAGGCCAGGAGAGTGACAGAAACCGCGCACGTGGGCAGCAGTGTGTGGGGAGGCCTGGCGCGAGACAAGGCTGTCCCCTCCCTGAGCTGGAAGTCCCTGCCCTCCCAGATCTCTGAGGCTTCTACCAGTTCTTCCTTCTAGTAAGTGTCCCCAAGAATCCTGGACTGGAGGCAGAAGCAGCCTATTGATCCTCAGTAAACTTTAGCAATTCCGTGCCCAAAACAACAGGGGCAGATGGCTTTTCCTTGGAGAAATTCAGAAACAATGACAATTTCAGATGAGTCTTTTTTTTTTCCTTTTATGCCACATCTTATCACATGAAAACCCTAGAGTTTTCAACACCAGAAGCTTCTTTCTTGGAATTATTTCTTCCCCTCAAATAATACCTTAAAATATCTCATAGCAGCAAAAACAGAAAAATAAACCCACACACCCAGCAGTTAAGCTTTTCCATCTCTTGTGAGAAACTGGAAGAAAATGAAATTTACAACGCCACTTCTTCCCGAGCATGGGAGGTACTGAGGATGCTCATCACAGGGGTGAGAACGCTTTGCTCCTGAAGGGACCCAGACTTAAGGGCGGGCTTGTGAGCGGGGAATGTGGCATCCGATCAGGTCACCACTGTACCCCAGAGTTCTGGAGGACCTGCCGTCACAACACCCTCCCATTAGAAGGCTGTTAATGCGCACAGCGGACGAGCGGGCTCCAAGCCTTAGCAGATGGCACTCTGAGTTATAGATGGCACTTCACCACTTTCAAAATACAGGGGCAGGGGTGCCTGGCTGGCAGTCGGTAGAGTGTGCCACTCTTGATCTCAGAGTCGTGAGTTCGAGCCCCACGTTGGGTGCAGAGCCTACTTAAAAAGATACACGGGCATGGGTTCTTTATTTCATCCCCAATATGAGGCTGTAACATGGGCAGGGAAGGTGTCCTTATCTCAGAAAATTTACCTTGCTTCAAGTTGCAGAACTAGGGGCTGTTTGATTAAGCTTTCTTCTTAGGACTTACTAGTGTCCGATTTGTCATATAGTGTTTTGTTTGTTGTTTATCTCTCCCATCAGAATGTGATGGCATCAGCAAAAACTTTATCTGCTTCGCCCACTGCTGCCTCCTCAGTGGCCCGAATAGAACCTGGTACTTGGTAGCCAGTGAATAAAAAATGTAGCTACTTCTGTTGACAGTCTCATTCATTATCATCCTGGAGGAGGGCTTTCTGCAGAAAAGTCATGTGAGCCGAGATGGAAGACCAGGGACAGGGAACAAGACCAAGGGGAATGGGTAGAGGCTTTCGGGCAAATGGATACACATATGTAAAGGCCCAGGGGCAGGGAGGAGCACGGAAGAGCAAGCGGCCAGGAACGGCAGTGGGAGCCGAGATGGGGAGCATGGGGCCTGGAGAGGGGTGGGTCACCTCTGGGACTCCTCATCACACATTCTCCCCACAGCTGCTCTCCCAACACGCACGGGCTGTGGCATGAACTACCCACCTGGCTCGACCACCCCACATACCTGCCCTGTGACTAAAGCCAACTTTTAAAAATTCAGACATGTGCAAATCCCACTCTTCCTTAATGTCCCTTCAGGCCTTTGTGACACACTTCATGAGGCCCTGCCAGGCCTGCCCCTCACCAAGAACAGCCACATCAATCCTGAGGGACAGAATCGGGTGCCCGGCCACCAGCTCTCCTCGCTCACAGAGCTGTAAACAGGAGGGTGGCATATTGACAAAAGAGAGGATGGACAGACGGACCGATGGGGTAGAATGAAGTTCAGAAACAGACCACACATTCACAGTCATTTAATTTATGATAAAGGTGACATACCAGGCAAGGGAATTGGGAGATTGATACACTTTTCAGTAAATTTTGATGGAAAAAATTAATCTTGATGCCTCTCTTAGAGCATCCATAAAAAATCGCTCCCAAACACCATTGCAGATCCACATGTGAAAGCTAATGTCAGAACACTTTGAGATGAGCACAAGAGCACATCTTCATGGCTCTGGAGTCATCACAGATTTGTTAAATAGGATGGATAAAGCATGTTTTCAGCCCAGGGTCAAACATCCAGTAGCCTTAATAAAGACTGACTGATCACCTAAATGGCTAAAGAGATGAAAATTACACCAGCAGAAGGGCTTTTTCCTACACCTCTGGCGCTGTTACCAAAACAGACACGGCCGGTGGGGGGGCCTGTCCATGTCCCAGGGTGGCGGGCGATCCAGGAGTATTGAGCATAAACCTCGGAGGAGGGCCACCGTCAAAGAAATTTTGTGGTTAATTAGCCCAAAGACAATTAGAATTTCCATGGCCCTTTGCCTGAGTCGCATGTGGAAAAGCTTAGTGCTTACAAAACTAACTTTTTTGAAACTGTTTAGAGCACCACGTATAATATCTATCATTTCCCCACAGTCCTTTCATGGTTCAGATATGCTCTTTGTTTTCCAGAATATGCTGACAGCTCTTTGGAGCAGAGCAAACTCTTCTACTCAATTGTGACTTTTAGAAAAAATAGTCAGGTTTATTTTGCTGAATTTCTGCATGAAGCTATTCAGTGCACACATCTAGTTTGTGATGTAGCTGGAACCATAAATGGCTCTTCACTCTACATAAAATGACCTCAGGTCCTGCTTCAAGTTTTCTGCCTAAAACTCTGTCTGATGTTAATTTTGCCATACCTGCCTTTTTAAAAATTATTATTATTATTATTACTCTGTTATTGCTGGTTTGGGTCTAGAGTTTATGTTTAACCTTCTGTTTCTCTTAAATGGATTTTTTATAGAAAGCTAGTTAATGAAGTTTTAATGATCTAATACAAATCATGCTATTCAATAAGAGAACAAAAGCACTTTTATTGCCGTACTATTTTTGCTGGGTCTTTTCTAATCTTGTGTGTATGTTCTTGTTCTACCTTCTCACTTCCCTGCCTTTTGTTACAAACGCTATTCTATCTGCTTTCATTTCTGCAGCAATCTAGAAGTTTAAAATCTGATTTTAGTTTTATGAGGCTTTACTTTATAGCTTTGCAAAAAGGTCTTGAACCTAAGTTTAGGTATTTTCGTACTGAAAAAGAAACCAAGCACATTTTCCTTTCTTTCATGGGAGATGAAGATCATCAAGCTTTGACTTATTATTCCAATACTACCCAGTCTCCGGTGATTTTATCTGAGATTATAAACCACATCATATCATTATTCAGATTTTTACGATTAGTTTTTTATTATTATTTTTATTGGCTATTTGTTATGATTTCAAATTCATACACAAATTTAAAAAGAATTACTGTGATTTATTTATATGTTGAGTGGACTTTAATCCTTATCACCTACCCAATTACTTTCAACAAAACTTCATCATACTTAAATATGATTCTGTGACTGGGGTCTTAAGAACATTTGTATGTTATTATTTTAGGAAGAGCATTATGATGTCACATCACAGGAGAGGATATGTATGAAGAATGCTTTTTAGCTTCCTGCTTGCAAATGTCAATCACAAATTCTCCAGACAAAAAAGGATTAAGGGTCACATCTTACTGTTATTGTTGTTGTTTTTTCACAAGCAAATTAATTTTCTTAGCTTGAACTGGCAAAGAAGTTTGTGGTTAATCTGATTTTTATTTTTTGAAGGTAACACATTACCCATTTGGGTTTTTTTTCTCCTCCCTGAATATTTATAAAATTCTTTTAAGACCTTTGACTTTTAAAAATGTAGTTCAGATAAGTCTGGGTGTTACCAGCTTGTAATTAAATTTGTTAAGTTTGTTTGGCCATCTTGCTCTTCATATTTGAGTCTTATTAGGTCTGAACTGTTGGCTTGAAAATTCTTTTTCCTATATTCAAATACCATTTTTATTCCATCTGTTCTTTTTTCCTTTGTGGGAATATTATTAGATTAGTTTCCTTTTAAAATTCTTCCATGTCTGTTATCTTGTCTATCATCTTTTCACTTCTTCATTTCTTATTCTGTGTTCTGATTTTTCAAAATTCTCCTCCACATGAATGGATGTGATTTTTTGTTGGGAATGAATCTCTGTTCATTGCCTTTGACGTAAGTTTGGTTTTTTTTTAAGATTTTATTTATTTTTTGACAGACAGAGAGATAGTGAGAACAGGAACACAAGCGGGGGAGTGGGAGAGGGAGAAGCAAGCTTCCCAGGTGTCCCAGATGTAAGTTTTTATTTAGCTTTTGATTCACATGCAGGTCCTATACTTATCTTTTTGTAATCCTCATTCTTCATAATTAGTATAAAAATAAAATTTTCCTAAAATTTCTTTTGCTTTTCAATAAATAAAATAAGTTTATATTCAGAGGGTGCCCCCTCCTTGGAGAGCTGTATAGGTGCTACATAATCGCTGTGACTCAGTGTCTACGAGAGGTCCCTGATTTCCATGACTCCCCTTGTTAACACCTGCAGGGGTCTCCCAGCAGCGGGACTGGGTATCCACCCCCAGTCTCCTGTCAGGACCCTTAACACAGTGAGGTAATGACTACAGAGCTCTCAGTTTGGGGTTTTAAAATTAATCTTTAAAGCGGAGGCTTCACAAATTGTATTTCCACTTCTCCAGCTATTTTTATGCTATTTGCACCTGCACAGATGAGATGACCGCTAACGTGTAGACTGTGGAATACAAACTGACTCGGCAATTTGCTGCTCATGCACCTGCTACAACATGAAGTGGCACATTGCTCAGTTCTTCCTGCTCTTGCCTTCTTTTTCTCAGAAGCCATTTCTCCTGGTTTTCAGGCACTGTGAAACATCTCTCTCCCCAGCAGCTTTTTCGAGGATTAAAAACCCTTTGCCGATGGGCATTTATCTCAAAGAAATGAAAATGTATATACACGCACAAACCTGTACACAAACATTCCTAACAGCTTTACTCATAATAGCGAAAGATTGGGAGCAACCCAGATGTCCTGCAATGGGTGGATGGTTACACAAATGCAATGCACCCATACCCAGAAGGGAGGTGCACCCATACCCTGGAAGGAGGTGCACCCACACCATGGAGGGAGGTGCACCCATACCCCGGAGGGAGGTGCACCCATACCCAGGAGGGAGGTGCACCCATGCCCTGGAGGGAGGTGCACCCACACCATGGAGGGAGGTGCACCCACACCATGGAGGGAGTTGTACCCATACCCTGGAGGGAGGTGCACCCATACCCTGGAGGGAGGTGCACCATACCCTGGAGGGAGGTGCACCCATACCCTGGAGGGAGGTGTACCCATACCCCGGAGGAGCTCCCATACCTTGGAGGTACACTCTACCATGGAACACTACCAATGATGAAAAGGAATGAACTATCGATACACAAATAACCTGGATGAGACTTCAGAGAATTATGCTGAGCACCCATACCATGGAGGGAGGTGCACCCATACCCTGGAGGGAGGTTCACCCACACCATGGAGGGAGGTGCACCCATACCCTGAAGGGAGGTTCACCCACACCATGGAGGGAGGTGCACCCATACCATGGAGGGAGGTGCACCCATACCCTGGAGGGAGGTTCACCCATACCATGGAGGGAGGTGCACCCATACCCTGGAGGGAGGTTCACCCATACCCCGGAGGAACTCCCATACCTTGGAGGTACACTCTACCATGGGACACTACCAGTGATGGAAAGGAATGAACTATCGATACACAAATAACCTGGATGAGACTTCAGAGAATTATGCTGAGTGAAAAAAAGGTTATATACTATGATTCCATTTATATAATATTCTTCAGATGACAAAATCACAGAAATGGAAAACATATTAAAGGTTACCAAGGGCTAAGAATTAGGTAGGAGTAGGAAGGAAGCAGGTGTGGCTATAGAAAAGCAACACGAGGGGCTCCTTGTAGTGATGAAATGTCCTGTATCCTGACCACATCAACGCCAATATCCTAACTACAATAGACTATAGTCTTGAAGGATGCCACCACGGGAGGGCATTTTTCAACTGCCTGAGAACCTACAACCATCTCAAGATAAAAAAAATGTTTTTAAAAAGACCCTTTGCCTAATGCCTTTCAGAGACTCCACTTTTTGGCGTTTTTATCCCCCATTTTCATCCCCATTACCCTAAACATGTGCAATGAATCATAATCAACACGAATATAATCTGATTGAGTGAGTCTGATTCATTAGGATCCATGCCAACTACTCACTCTACCTCAGCACGTCCTTACGCATTTTTTCATACAAGACGGTGCTTCAGGACATGTGCGCCGGGCAATGTGCACAATGGTGCGGTCTTCTCTCTCAAGGAGCTGACGTTATCAATAGACCACAGAGTAATTACGTGAACCATTAGGGTGCAAGTATCACAGAGATGTCCTGTTCCAGGTATAGGGACCGCAAAGCTGAAAGCACGAGTTTCAAATAGTGCACATCCTGAAATGGGCTGCCAATTCGGGAGGCTGCCAACCAGGCTTTTAAAGAGGTCTAACTCAGTCAGCCACAATGATGGGCTCCTGGGGAATTTACTTCTTGAAGAAGGGCTGTTCCTCCCAGAAGGCTGGGCAAGTAGTGGACACAAAGTCCTGTTTGGCTCTGCTCTGGGGGTCAAGAGGTAGAACGATTGTCAGAGAGACTTACAGCAGGGCAAGCAGACACTGTAAGAGCGTGCCTGGGGGAACCGATGGGGAGAAAGCCCAAGACTCTTTTCCCTTCTCTCCTGCCCCAAGGAGGAGGTGCCTGCAACAGGGCAAGGACTGAAGAATTTCAGGAGGAGGAGGAGGACGAGCACCATGACTCACGTGGGCCACTGCTGTTCTGATTCAGCTCCCCAGATACGGGGGGAGAGAGAGAGAGAGAGAGAGAGTTCGACAAAGTGGAAACCAAACCCAGATTGCAAAGAAGTAAGAATGGAAAGCAGGAAGACAATTGTCACCTTTTCTGTTGAGATGTTGTTTCTATGAAAAGGAAGGAAGCGAAAGAAGTGAGACCAGGTGATTGGATTTGCTTTGAGGAAAGGACTGAGGTGGCCTCTGAAGCTGGAAGGCATGAAGGAGGCCGATGCAGGGCTGAGGGAAAGAGCAGGGGGTGCAGCCTGTCCTGCAGGAGCGGAAGGCAGGGACTGAGGGCGCGTGGAGGGATTCGCACTGGAAGTGATGAGGGCACCAGCGCGATTTGGAAAAAGCCGCGAGAGTTGTGCAGTGCTGGACCTGGATACCCATCCCTGCAGCTTCCTCTGAGTCAGAGGAAGGGAGAGACACCAAACTAGAAGAGAGTGGGCCAAGTCAGCGGGCCACACCGGGCAGCCGTGGGATCTGCAGTCAGACCTGTGTGCCTGAGTCTAAAATCTGCCACCAAAAACTAGCTTGTCCTTGGACAGCTTAGTTAGCCTTTCGGGCCTTGGTTTCCTCGTTAGCAAGATGGGTACATTACAGGGTTGGCAGAGGATTCCAGTGAGATAAGTCAATAATATAAAAGTGGGCCTGGCACCTAAGCACTCGGCACGTGGTGGTTCTCGGCTTCCTCCCAGGGTGCCGGCCTTTGCAGGAGAGCGGAAGGTGGAAGCTTCTGGCTCTTGCTGACGGGAGGGCACCTGCAACACTGGCGTGAATGCGGCCTTCCGATCACCACACTGCGATCGATTGTCTGGAGAGCATTGACTGCGCACCAGACGGAGGCCGTTTGAACCGATTCCATCTTGCTCAATCCTTTGAATTGCTGACCTCACAACTGCCACATCAGTGTTGCCATGCTAAAAGGGAGCTCTAGAGAAATAAGGGAAAGAGGAAGAGATAAAATCAAGAAAACTTTTAAAAGATGTCTCCAGGCCAAACCCATCTGCTGCCTGCGTCCTTCCCCCTGGAACCCACTGGTTTGGCCCCGGCTGGGAACCCCTCCGTGGAGCGCCAAGCAGCACTGCGGTCCCCCCTTAGTGGTAGCTCCTCCGAGCAGCATAGGGGGAAGGCCCCTGGAGTAGAATTGCAGGGACGTGGATCTCAGGTAAGGGCTGTCCTCTGTCCCCGGAGACCCTCAGATCTGGATCACCCCTCTCTCAGACCTGGGGCTCAAAGAGCCAGGTTGCTACAGTTGACAAAAAAAAAGAAAAAAGAAATCTCATTGCATTCTCATCTTTGGATAAACACACAAAGAAGTAGAAACAAGATTGGAGCTCCACCAAACTCACTTTGCCTGGAGGCCAGGGAGAAGAAGCCAGAGTGATTCTTTTCCATCATTAATCTACCTGGCATTTCCCCTATTCAGCCTCATATGTGTGTTTTGAGGCTCATTCCCTTCTGTGCCCCACCCTCCCTCCTACACCTCCGACTTTCTTTTGCTTATTTGATCCCAAATAGGATATTTCCTCCCCATTCAGCTTGTTCCTCTCCCCAACCCCCAGTGTGGCTTTCCCATTAAATAAGATGAAAGACCAAGGAAGACACCACCTTAGCAGCAGATGCATCAGGCAGGGGAGGACGCCAGACTGGACGGCATCGATCTTCTCTCTAAAGTGAGTGGACTTCCGAGGAACACCTGAAGTCAGGAGCCATGGAATGATCACGGAGCTCTGTGACAGGTGCCACCGCTATCATGGCCTCTTAAGCTCACATGTGCCCAGAGCCCGCCCTAGAGTGTCTTTGCACTGCTCGGATCTGGGACCCTGGGGCCACGGTTGCCTGATGCCGGCACTGAGTATCTTTTTTTTAGGACATAAAATGTCCATCTTTCATCACTGGGATTTTGTCTGGCAGGGCTAGGGTGGCACCTCGTTTTACTAGTGCAAGCCCTTGCCATCCCCGGCCTGTGTCACCTGCAAGCCTCCACCCCTCCATGAGTGGAGTGAGTTCACTAGCAGCATGGCATGGAAAGAAGGATGTGCCGTGCCTGAGGGAGCCCGAGATCTGCTCTTCTGGACATTCCTAGGACCTGTTCAGTTCCAGTACATTAGAATTTCCAGCCTCCATGGACCGATGTTGATTTGATCAAGAAATGGATGTTTGCAGGCCTGCTAATACCCTCTCTCTCCCAGCCACCAGGGAAGATATTTCTTTGATATATCAGAGTCACCTTGGTCAAAACTGGACACATTCCGTACCAAGGGTTGGTGACCACGAGCCTCCTTCTCAAAGCTGCTGACCAGGAGCCCAAGGACACTGCATTGCATGGTGCTCCCAGCAGTCCTGTCCCTGGAAGTGACCTCCTGCTCACTTCCGCTCATCTGCACGTTTCTTCTTGCTACTGCTTTGGCATCACAAGTCTGGTAGGATGATGGAGACACGCAGTGTGCCAAATTTAGGGAAGTGCGTAGTCATGTGGCCTCAAGAGCGAGCGCCTCCATCAGTGTGGTGCCCGGATGCCTCATTCACGCCATCCTAACCCTGACCCTGTAGGACAGCCTCCTCCTAGGTCTGCTCCCCTGGCTACCTGCCTCTGTTTCTGCTGAGCCCTCAGGAGCACTTTCTCACTCCAGCTCTGCACCTGAGCTGAAGCCAGGCTCCCCAGCAAACGACTGACACTCACCTCGGGTACACTGTACTTTCTGAAGCCAGCAGCAATGCCATCTCCCTGTGCCAGGCTCTGCTAGAACCCAGCTTCTGCTCTGCCTCAAGTGGAACCTGATGCCCCTCCCACTGTAGTCTGGGTCCCGTTTGGTTTGCTTGCAGCAATGCAGTCAAAGCCATGCTGACTCGGAGGTCAAGTCCAAAAAGATGATGCAGCCCCTACCTTGCTTGTTGGAAGACTCGCCATGGCCCAGGTGGTAGAAGAGCTGATGTTGGCTCCTTCGTTCTGCAGCTGCCTCTTCGTGGGGAGCCGGCGACTTTTGGGTCACCGCGCAGGGAAGCTCTCATGATGCTTCCTACTTCTGCCTGGAACTTAACCTCCGTCTTCAGTAGCATCTCGCTCAGAGAAGACACTCAATATATTTTGTAGAATGAATGGATGAATTTTAGCTTCATAATTCATGTTAATATCTGGTAAAGAAACATATCCCTTTTATAATTTTTCTTTTTCAGCAATGTCCTGGCTATTCTATACATATTTCTTTTCCCCTACAAATAAAACCTAAAATTACTTGGCCAAGTTTCAAAAATTCTGTTGGGGGTACTGACTGGGTCATATCTAACATAGGTGAGAATAAATAACATTTTTTATAATGTTTTATAAAATCTGTATCGATTTTATCTTATTTTATTATTTTTTTTTTAGTAATCTCTACACCCAACATGGGGTTTGAACCCACAACCCCAAGATCAAGAGTCGTGTGCTCCACCAACTGAGCCAGCCGGTCTCTATCTCTGTATCTCTTTTTAACAGGTTTTTCTCTGAATGCCCATCAGCAGAGTTTATATATAGTTTTCTTCATATAAATCCTGTACCTTCTTATTTATCTTATTCCTAATTATTCTGCTTCTGTTGCTATTGTGAATAGAAGTTGTCTCCTTAATATTTTTTTGCCTGGGTTTTGAGCTCAGTAACGAGCTATTGACTTTCGTGCCTGTAACCGTTATTTTAAATAAGCACTCGTGGGGGCTGTGATCACAGCACATATTTATCCTATCTTTTAATATCCAGTTAATGGGGGAAGCTTTTCCTTTGCCTGTGAGAAAACCCCCGCGTGTTACGTGCTTACTCTTCCGTGAAGGTAGTCCCAGGGCCACTTTTAGTGAGAAGGCAAGTCGTGATTCAGAATTTAGGGTACCCTGTCACCTGGAATGGCCAAAACCCTGACCTTGATTTAGAGACCATTTGCTCCTCTTGACTAACAATGTTAAATAAAAGCGTAGGGTAGGTTGTTCGTAGGGTGTTCTGGGCTCATTTTTTCAATTTAAAAGGAATGCTTTTAACATTTCCCCATCTAGAAAGACATTTATTTGTTCTGTATTTTTCATGCATACACATTATTACATCAAGGAAATCTCTGTTCCAGAAAATAAAATCATGATCAGGTATTTTCATTTATTGTGATATTCTGAATTTACTGAGATTACCAGATTGATTTCTCTTTTGACAGATTAACGTAGTCAATTCTATATATGCCTTTTCTGATAACAAATCACTTTCGCATAACTGGTATAAAATGCAAATTTATTGTGCTGGATCACCTTTATATATGTTCTTAGGTTCCATTTTCCAGTATTTTATGTCTACAGGCATGAATTACATAGGCCCAAATATTCCCTTTCTGTGATGTCATTGAGTTGTATTAGCACCAGGTTATGATGACTTCATGAAATGAGTTTGGAAGTAATCTCTCTTTTTTTTTTTATTATCTGTCAGAATTCGTATAAAATTCGTTCCTTAAAGTTTTGGTAGAATCAGCCTATGACCACACGGGACTGATGTGTCCAAATTTTAAATATGTAAGCCTTTTGATGCGGTAATCCCAATTTTATTTATTTACTTATTTATTAAGATTTTATTTATTTATTTGAGAGAGAGAGCATGAGAGGGGAGAGAGTCAAAGGGAGAAGCAGACTCCCCGCTCAGCAGGGAGCCCAATGCGGGACTCGATCCAGAGACTCCGGGATCATGACCTGAGCCAAAGGCAGTCGCTTAACCAACTGAGCCACCCAGGCGCCCAACAATCCCAATTTTAGTAATCTATTCTATTGATATAAAAAACACACTGAGTATAAAGTTTTGCGCATAAAGATATTTATTTCTAGAGAAAACTGGAAATAATCTAAGTTGCCTCTATGCAGTGAAACGGTCACATATAGTATATTTAACCACAAATTATGAGACAACGACTATAAAACATCTCTCACCTCTCTATGCTTACATCTGCAAAGATGTCCAAATACGTTGTCAGGTAAAACAAGTAATGTTGCGATAAAGAAAGAGAAAAGAAAGAAAAGGTGGTCGTCTGACCTGCATAGGTTCATCCACGTCTACGTGTGTTTATTTAAACAAAGAGCATTAACATCTGCAGAAAGTTTGCCCAGAAGGATTAGCAGAGGAGAGTAGCTGTGACCAGGGGCTCCGGAATCAGAGATTGCTGTTGAGATCCCAGCTCTGACACGTACTGTTATGGGACCCGGGGCTTCTTATTATCTTCTCTGTGCCTCCGTTCCCGCACCTCTGTCCGACTCCTCTACTTTGTGGATTAATGGACTCAGCTGTGCTCCTGGCACAGAGTAAGCACTTCATGAATGGTGGCACTTATTATTATTAAAGTATTAATTAATATTATCCTGTTCTTTATTATTTATTATTTAAGTACTTATGATTATTTAAGTATTACTTAAAGAGCTGATGGAAGGAGGGAATATCTGGCCTTTTAAATCCATTACTGTGGCTTTTTAAAAATTTCTATGATTTACTTTTGTCACACTGAAAAAAATAAATCAAATGGAAAGGAAAGGGCCCACCAAGCGTATCAAGGGTGCGAATGGTTTCTGGGAACACCTGAATCCCTGGGCAGACAGATAAATCTGTGGGAGCTTTTGATGTTTCTCAAAACCGAGCATTAAGCTGAGTCACAGCCTCTTCCGTAGCTTTGTGTCGTTCCTAAGTTGGAATCTGTATCATTCCTACCCCAAATCATCAGCAATGACATGCTCGCTTCCTGGCATAGTAATTAGGAGCCTATATAAATAAGCATTTTTATTTCCCAAATGCTTGGCTCTGGGATGGGAGCCCTGAGCCACAATTTCTGACTCCGGGGTGACATGGCCTTTGGGGACACGGCAGCTGGAGTCGGACCACGTTGGTCCTGCCACGTCTGAGCTCCCGGCAGCTCACTTCACCTGACAAACCATGGTTTGGGGGGCTGTTTCTTCCTGATAGGGGCTGCTGTGAAAATTTCATGAGATAAACCTACACGCAAGCCTTACAGAATGCCTGGCACAAGAGACTCACTTGACTCTGATGAAGATGATAACAGTGGCTGATTTCCAGGATTGGAACAGCATGCAAAAAATAAAATAGTAGATTTGGCTAAAGAATAATTGAACAACGTTCATAATTCAAAGACATTTTAAATAAGAGGAAAAGACAAATAAAAATTTAAAAGTGACTCAACAAAGCACTTGTGCATCTCAAGCTCAGCAGAAAATGTGCAGAATACGCACTAATAGAAGGACGGACAGTTGGCTGATGAAAACAGTAGAGAAGTGTGACCCCTCGTCACTCTCCAAACACCCTAACGGGGCAAATTCTCCCCAGATGAACTGATGTCACGGCAGACCTTTCCTAATGCTCCCCTAAGAGAAGAGGACCATTTTGAAAAGTAAAGAGGGGTGCTTACTCACATGCTCCCCACTTCTTTTGGGGAGCCAGATGCCTTACGGGGTGGGGATCCTCCTCTGTCCCTCCATGCTGAGACTCAGCAGGCAGTGCCCACGCAGGGAAGGTCTGTCCCAGTAGACTATCCGTCCATCTGTCCAGCTGGTACTACCCGGGATGCAGAGAAGTGGGGCTGTTGAATTCGTAATGCAGTTCATAGCCGTTGAGCCCTTGCATGAAGCTGCCTCCTCCCTCTTCACCTTTGTTAAGAATAGAGGTGATATTTCAGTCCCTCTGTCCCTCTTAGGTCTTTCTGCAATTGTCAGACCGCAGACAGGGGAAACAGCTGCCGTTTTGTGGGCTCCTTCAGAGATTTCAGCCATACGTGCAGAAAATGTCCAACCTGACTGATAACCAAATAAATGCACCCTGAAACAAAAGCAAAAGCCACAGGCCCCTGGCCACCTGTCGGGGCGGGGGGGCAGCGGGAGAGGTGTGCATGCTCACACCTGCTTGGTAGAGTTGGGCCATGACTGCCAGGACCTTTACAACTGTTGGGATCTTCTGACCAGTGATTTCATTTTCAGGACCCCCACCCAAGGACAAAGATTCACCTCCAAGCTTTTCCATATAGCGCTGTTCGAAAGAATAAACTTGAGAACACCGGCAATGTCCAATAAAGGAGAACCGCTGTGTCATAGGCACCAGCTACGGGCCGCTGTGTGATAAGACCATTGAAGAGTGTTTGGAAAAATCTTCCTAATATGCTTGTAACATAATGTTAATTAACAAAATAGAATATGACGTTATTACTAAAGTATAAATTCAGTTATGTACTTAAATTTGGAAGGAGATGATACAAATTATAATGGGATTTCTATCTCAGGGGTTGGACCACAAGTGATTTTTACTTTCGCTTCTGTATTTTTCTACATTCTCCACTTTATCTGCAAGGTGAACATACTTTTTTACTAAGAAGAAAAATCATTTTTAAAAAGTCTCAAATTGATCTGGTATGAGATGTGGGATATTAAAGGCCATGAATTGAACACAGAAGATGGAGCAGCTGGTCTGGGTTGGTTGCTGGGGCCTGCCAGGAAGAAGGACAGAAGGACGTGTGAGCGGAAAAAGGAAAAGATTCATCTGTCCGAAGAAGGGAGGAAGGTTTCCCAGAGGGAGCCGGGCTGTAGAAGACACACGCGGGTGCGCAGGGACCAGCCGTGTGGGGGAGTCGACCTCTCGTTCCATTGAAGTAGAAATGTTCCCAGATTCAGACACACAGGGCTCTGTCTCCATGGCCAGAATCCACCTGTTGTAAGGTCTTGTTTCACTGTTGCCGCACTTAGGACCCCATCGCCCAGGTCACACCCACCTGCCCCCTCCATCCTGCTCCCAGCTCGGAGCCCCTGAGCCCCTGCGCCCCTGAAGGAAAGTTTCCTCTCTGGCCAGAAGGGGGCGCTGTGGAGCAGGACGCTCGTCCAAGACTCCGGAGACAGGTTCAAGGTCTCATTTTGCCCTTTCCTGTAACCCGCGAAACCCACGTGGGGCACGTGGGATGATAATAAGGGCTTTATCACCGGCTTCTTATGGGATTAAATAAAGCAATTATACACAGATGTTTATAAAGCAATTATACCCAAAAGAATAAAAGGTCTGTGGGTAGGAGGGGTTATTAATTCTTCAGTGCTCTCTTCGTGAGGGTTAGACCCTCTGTCCATACCGCCCCTGCTCCCCAACCTTTCACATCCCAGATGCCTGTTGGCGTAGGCCTGCTTGTGTGGGCTGTGACCCTGCCCTTGTCCTGCTTCTGCCCTTTGGGTTTTGGGGCCTGTGTATTGCCAAGACCTGGTGAACTCTCCTCCTGACAGTCTGACCACCAGGCCAAGCTCTGGTGCCCCCCACCACCAAGGAGGGATGACCGTGGATGCCTGGCCCAGGTATTCCTGGGCTCAGTGATCAGCATCTTGAGCCATGGCCTCCCGCAGAACCAAACACAAGAAGAACCCTCCTCTCCTTTCTGGGGAAAGACCCTGCCGGCTGCTGTCTGGGGTCCAGAGCAGCCTCCTGATTTTGGTTCCACCATGGACCCAGCCCGTGCAATGGGACCTCCTTGTCACTATTGGTCTTTGCCCTGACTCTGGTTTATTCTTTCGAACAGTGCTATATGGAAAAGCTTGGAGGTGAATCTTTGTCCTTGGGTTGGGGGCACTGCACATCCCTAGGTGAAGCTGTTCGTATTGCAGCCTGCAAGGAACAAGGCAAGGCCTGAACAACCGCAAATGGCACCCCTGCTCCACTGCAGTGATCATGCTGTGATCCAAGTGCGTTGGCCCTGGCTCGTTCATGAAAGTTCCTGGCCTTTTCTAGCTATAAGACAGAGACGACCTCAGAGTCTCTCTCAACCTTGTTTTCCTCCACTGTGAAGTGTGGGGCTGGATTGGTTGACTTCTAAGCTCAATTACCTAGACATGCCAACCTGTACCATTTACCTGGTTCTAGGATCTTTCAAACCTACCTGCATCGGTCACACTGGGTTCTGGCCAATGCCCTTGATGTTACGAGGTGTTTGCCCGCGCTCAGCCTCTGGATTCAGGATCCCAGCCTAGTCCTTCTCCAAATGCAGTCTTAAACTTGCTGTTGCTTCTGGCCCTGTTCTAGCGCCTTCCACCCACCATGACAGGAAGCTCTTCCAAGGCCCCAGTAATAGACATTTCTATCCTACCAGCTCATGCCTTCATGCTGCACCTGCTCCGGAGTGGGGGGCATGCATAGCCTATTCACAGGCAAGAAGGAGCGGGGAGGGTATGGAGATGGTCGGGAAGGTTCGAGACAGCCCAACTGTACTGAGTCAGAGAACTCATGGTAGGTATTGTGGCCTGAAGTCTGTGTCTGGACCACTAGGCTTGCTCTTGTCAAGGTGATTTCAAGACTAGTAGGTCAGGAGGCAGGTGGCCTCTTGGTGGCCTGCAATTACACATGTGACCTGCCCCCTGCCCCCACCCTGACAATGAGAATGCACAGGGACAACTGCCATCCAGCAGATATTACACCCTGGGCGCTACAGGAGGAAGTGGAGCCTGGGTGAGGATATTCTCCCAATGTCATAAGACACGGTCAAGGATACCAAGCTCAAATGCTCCCCATTATGAACCCTGGGGTTCCACGGAAGCCCTTTGAGTGGGGCTGGCCTGCATGCGTCTCGTACCTGTAGCTGGAGGGTGACCTGCAGAGGGAGGGGCCGAGAGGCTGGGCAGGTGCACGTAGTCAGGTCAGGGAGGGCCGTGTGCCTTATTCCGATTTTATCCTGAGGGGCCACTCAAGGCGTTAAGCAAAGGAGGGATCTTTTGAAGGGATCACTCTGGCTCCTGCTGAAAACGGGTCCGAGAAGGGCCAAAGGGGACTCAACAAGACATTTGGGAGTGTGTGCAATAGTCCAAAGAGCGGGTGGCTACAACTGAGACAGAAATCACGTGCATGGGGCAGTGGGGACACCAGCTGCATCAACCAGCACGTGCAGAGCACCTTCCAGGAGTCAGGTGCCTGATGAGGGAAGAGGTCGGGGCTTGGGGGTGCCTTGAGACCAGAGAGGCCCTGGCAGAGCCAGGAAGAGGCAAGCCTCGGGTGAGACTGCTCTCTGCCCCAGCAGCCCCCCACCTCACCCAGGTAAGGCTGCAAACAGACATGGAGCTGTCTCCACCACCCACGCAGCTTGTCACAACAGTCAGGGGCCACGCTGATTAAACCAGCATCCTCTCCGCACGGTCTGGACTGGATCGTATCAAGGTAAACAAGATTGTACTATGCTGCCACACAGAGCACTCAGAAAGGATTCATCTTTCTCTCCTTTGAAATGACGGCAAACCTGCTAGGGGCTGAACAAACCACATCCGGAGAGGAAGTGATAAAGCCCAGAGGAGCAGTGACAATAACCATGGTGATAATCTTGCAATTTGGAGGTCGTAAATAAGAGGTGTGTTTACTTTGGTATTGCAACCCCAAAAAAAGAAAGCCACAATGACAACAGCAAAGAGGCAGCCTTCTCTTCTGGGCGCATCTATAAAGAAGAGACGGATAAAGAACCGTTTCCCAAGGGCTGTAGGTAAATCCAAGATTTCCTTTTGACATTACCGTGTGAAAGGTCTTCAGTTAGGAAGATGAATCATTCAGGGTTTGGTTTTTTTTAGCTTTCTATTTTGAGATCATTTCAGATTCACCTGCAGTTGTTAAAATATAGTACAGAGAGGTCCCATAAACCCTTCCTAGTTCTACTAGTGGTAACCTTCTGCAGAGCTATCGCATGACATCTCAACCAGGAGATGGACATTGACACAATGAATCAGTTTGGAAGTGCTATATACTTCTGAAACTATAAAAATATAAAACTTCTGTATTCAAAAAAAAAAACCCTAAAATTAAATTATAAGATAACCAGACAGGGAGAAAAATGTTTTTACCTTAATTCTAGTAAGGAGTTTATGTCCATAGAATGGGCATGTTTATAAGAAAAATATTAAGTGGCCCCTGGAAACATTTTGATAGCCTGTAGAATTATAACCAGAATGAATACAATACAGTAATATCTAAGGAAATTTATGAGGCATCATTGGATGCATTTACTTTACTTTAAGAATCTTTAAGGTTTGGGGTGCCTGGGTGACTCAGTTGTTAAGCGTCTGCCTTCAGCTCGGGTCATGATCCCAGGGTCCTGGGATCGAGCCCTGCATCGGGCTCCCTGCTCGGCGGGAAGACTGCTTCTCCCTCTCCCACTCCCCCCTGCTTGTGTTCCCTCTCTTGCTGTGTCTCTCTGTCAAATAAATAAATAAAATCTTAGGGGAAAAAAAGAATCTTTAAGGTTCTTTAGAGGTATTATTGTTTATCTCCTTTCTGAAGTCTTTCATTATTCTCTTTTATATCTAGAAACCCACCAGTTCCTTCTAGTTTATTACATTGTAAATATCTTGTGTCTTTTGGCTGATTCATTCATTCAACAAATATTTATTCACCATCTGTTATGGCCAGTTATTTTTCTAGGGTTAGGAAAACAGGAGTGATCAAAAAAGCCCTCTGATCAAAAAAGCTGACATTCTAACTGGTCCCCCCACCATTTCATCTCAACTATGCTGGCCTTGTTTCAGATTCCATCACCTTCCAGAAGCACCACTGTAGAAGCTTCTGAATCCAGCAGTCTCCATATAGTCTCCCCCCACCCCACCTCTGTGTGCATTTTCTGCTCTGCTGATCCTTCTTGGGACTGTCTCATTTCCACTGTGGCCCTAACTTGTCAATAAAAGTGATGTTCTTTTTTTCTTCTTCTTCTTCAAAAGACACATCTGATTATGCAACATTCTCACTGGAAATCCAGTGTTCTCATGCCTCCTGCCCTGCTCTGTACAGAACCAGTTCTAAAACCTTTGCAGCCCTTAGGGGTCCAGCCCCTGTTTTCCTGTCCACATTCTCATCCACCCACCTTCTCTCCAGCCCTCCAGCTGGCTCAGACCTCCCATCTTTGCACACAGTCCTTCTTGGACTAGTGTCCTCCCCCGACTGTTCTACCTGAAACAGTCCTGCTCATTAACCTTTTAGTCTAAACATGACGTTCTCTGGTGAATGAAGTAGAATAAATTCCATTTAGTGGGAGATTTTATTTACTTGGAGATCAGCAAATAACTGCCTATTGATTGGGTTTATGTGCTGACACTCAGTTTATTATGAACAAAGAGGTATGTCTATTTCCCATTGTTGGCATCTTCACACCCTTATCCTGTTACTATGTGGCAACTGTGATGCCCTTGGTGATGCGTGATGTGGAGAATGCACTTAGCATTTCCTATTTGTTTTATCAATCCTTTTTTCCCCCTGAAGATAAAAGTCATTTGAAAATTAGAAAAGTATAGAGAACACCAAATACGAGATAAAGCACTGCAAGGTTTGGGTGTCTTTTATTTACTTTCCCTAGTATTTTTATTTGCTTTATAATGATTATATGTACTGTTTAAACACTTGTATTTTTTCCACATTTATTAAAATGCTTTGAGCTTTTGACACAAACAGCTAAATTTATTCTCAAAAAGATGGTTCATTAGATAAAAAAAATGCACGGCTTATCTGCATCTTTATAGACTCTAGTATTACTAGGTCAGGAGGCAAAAATTGGTCTTTATCTTCAACTTGGCTTTTCTTTGATTCTTAGTAAGATTGCCTAAATTGTCATTTGTTGGTAAGCTTCTTGCACTTACCTTTATGAGTTTTCTATGTGTTTTCTTTTCCCATTTCCTTAATGGAATATTCCAGCTTTTCTCATTGACTTATATGAGCGATTTATTTATTGACATTTTAAACCCTTTCTCAATATTGTGTATTTAAAAAAACCATTTTAAGCCTGTAATTGGCTGTCCGTTCTTTTGTGATGTTTGACATGTAATTTTTATATGAATTCAAATCTATCTTTTCCTTTTGATTGCCTTTCATTGAGTTTAAACTTAGAAAGTCCTTTCTCCATCCAAAAACCAAGGAGCTGGTTTTTTTCCCCCCTATTTTTTAAAATAACTGAGCTGTGATCAATCTGCAGTTTATTTTGGTGTGTGGTAAAGTTAGAAGCGGACATTTTCCCCAAATATCTTGCCAACTGTGGTATCATCTTTGATTGAGAAATCTTTCATTTCCCATTGATGAATGACACCTCACTTAACATATGTTAAATACTGATCAGTTTCTGGCCATTCACGGTTCATTGATCGGCTACTGCTTCTTATATCAGTGATGCTCAGGATCACTTGTTTCAGGTTTATCATGTGGTATAAAATCTGGTCGAGCCCGTTCTGCTTCATTTTTCTTTCTGTAGAAGATTTTCTTGCGTGTTTCCCCTTATTTACTCTTCCAGTTTCAATTGGGAAAGGTATTCACTTTAAAACCTAGCATTTTCCGGTGCAAGACATGGCTACTCCTTCTGAAAACAAAAATATTTGTCAGCTCAATTTTTAGTTTTATTTATTTGGTCCCTTATATTTATTATTAAGGATATTCTTAGCTGTTCTATTTGTGGGTGCTGTTATAAGTGGGATTTTTTAAATTATATTTTTAACTGGTTAAATGCTTCTAAACAGAAAAGTTACTTACTTTGGTGTGCTTACAGTGATTTTGGTTATTTTATTAACTTCTATTACTTCATCAACTAGTCAGTGATCTCTTGAGTTTCTGTATATAGCTAGAAGAAACTGAGAGTGGAGAACTGGTATACCCCCAGGGCCAGGTAGACAGCATTCCATCCACATAAAGTTCAAACCCAAGCAAAGCTGGTGGATAGTGGCAGAGGTCAGGATGGAGGCTGACTCTGGGGAGAAGGATAGGGGATGACGAGGAGGAGGCATCTGTGGGAACTCTGTGGGGTTGTTCTGGGAGGTGGTTACATGAGTGCTCTCCATGTACAAAAATTCACTGAACTGTCCACTTATGATTTGTGAACTTTTACATGTATCTGTCTGCAGCAGGGTGAACAGTGGTCCTCACAAAGATGCGTCTAAGTCCTAACCACCCCCACCCCCCACCCCGGGAGCTGTGAATGTGACTTTATTTGGAAAATGGGTCTTGGCTGAGGTAATCAAGTTAAAGATCTTGAGATGAGATCATTGTGGATTAGGGTGGGCTCTAAATCTGGTTACTAGGGTCCTTTTAAAAAGTGGGAAAAGGCAGACACACAGAAGAGAGGGTGTTGTGAGGAGGAGACAGAGATGGGAGTGATGCATCCACAAGCCCAGGAGCACCGAGAACACAGGCAACTACCTGAAGCTAGAAAGAGGCGAGGAAGGGTCCCTCCCCTAGAGCTTTTGGAGGGAGCGTGGCCCTGCCAAACACCTTGGTTTCAGACTTCCAACCTCTAGAGCCGTGAAAGGATAAATATCTGGTTATAGTAATTTGTTATGCCAGCCAAGGAAAGTAAAACAACGCCATACTGTAATAAAATTTTACTTAAACAAACAAACACAAAACACAAATAAAGCCAACAAGGACCAGTGTTGGCAGGGATGTGGGAACAGGTGCTCTGATGCATGGTGATTGGGAGCTCTTTGGGGAAGCCATGGAATTATTGATCTGATCACTAAACACATTCTTTCACTTTATTCCATTCACAGGACAACGATCCAAGGCACAATTTCAGATGGCCACAAAGATTTTCATTCCCACACTGACTCTCGCCGGGCCTTTAGGACACCCACTGTCTGACACCAGAGTTTGCTCTTGCTGTTCTGGGCTGCAGTCCTGCCCCGGTTCTGGTTCTTCTCTCTCTCTTCAAGGTCATGGCCCCAGGGACTTACCTTTGCTGCTCAGCTCCTCCATCCTCTGCCTGATACGGTCATGGGCCAGCCCTGCCTCCTGCCCCCACCTCCTGCCAGGCAGAGCTCCTGTCATGGACTGAAGGCACGTGCCCCCCCAAATTCGTATGTTGAAGCCCTAACTTCCGTGTGATGTTATGTGGAAGTGGGGCCTTTGGGAGGTGATTAGGGTTAGGTGAGGTCATGAGAGTGGGGCTGTCAGGATGGGTTCAGCCTTTGTAAGAAGAGACAGGAGGTCACTCCCCAACCCCCCCCCACCACCACCACCACCTCGAGCACATAAAGAAGAGGCCATCTGTCAGTCCTCATCTAGAACAGACTCTGCCCTCTCCTTGACTCTGAACTTGCAGCCTCCAGAACTGTGACAAACAAATGTCTGTGGTTTAGATCCCTCAGTCTGTGGGAGTTTGTTACAATGATTCACGCTGACTGAGGCAGCCCCGAGCCCTAAACCCCATCCACTGGTTGGGAGGGGCCAGCTCCCTGAGAGACTCCTGTCCGGGGAATAAGCTTTGGTGTTCTACCGCTCTCCCGGCTCAGCCCCATGGCGTTACCCCGACACCCTTCCTGCCCGTTGGGCAGGCCTGCTTCTCTCTCTTCCCATGACCAGGGACTTCATTCTAGCCCTCTGCTCCCCACCTGGACGGAGCCCATTCTCCCAGCCTTCTGTCCTTCAGCCTCTACCAGGGGGATCCTTTAAAACCAGGTGTCTCATTAAGCCTTTTAGTCATTACCTTAATGGTCTTTTCTTATTTGTAATTGCATATTTACTATGCTGACCTTTTGAACGCCAGTCTCGGCCCACCCCTGTAACACACCCACACCCACACCCACGGCTTTGATGGCAGAACCACAGCCCAGTTCCGAGTGATCAACCACCTGCCTCAGTAAAGTCACAAGAAGCCACCCCAGCTGAAGATCATCACATGCAGTCATCGAGAGGAAGTCATCTTGGTGTGACCCGTGCCGGTTTCCCCAGGCTCATCTCCCTCCACTGCGCTCCATTCAGCCAACACTGCACTGTCACCATGGGGCATTCCCACAAATGTGCCTCCAGGCTTGTGCACGCTGCCTCCTCCTTGCTCACCTCACTCACACCTCTTTCTCCTGGGAGATCCTGCCAACGTGTCATCTCACACAGGAAGCTGTCCTGGTCTCTGGAGGCAGAGTGAGGTGCCCCCTCTTCCATCCTTCCCTAGCACTGTTCTCCTATCTCTACGCGAGGCTGCTATTCTACTCTTGTGGGACAGTGAGCCCAGGTGGCACATCCTGTGTGTCCCCAGTGCCCCACACACCCCCCAGACAAGGAGCCCTGATGGAAGTGTGTTTTGTGAATAGATGAATTTCAGATTGACCCTGATTTCTATGATCTGCCTGCCTGGAGCCTGCTGGGCTGTCTCTCATGGCCGCCTTCACCTCTGCATCCTCAGCATTCGGATTTACACTAACAAGACTTTGCATTTCTTCAAACATTTTTCATTCATCAGACAAACATGAGTCATGTGTTTATGATGGAAGTGGTAGCACAAGAGCTCTGAGGACTGAGAGCTTAGGTTTGGTCTCAACTCCCCCTTGACCACACGTGTGCTCTGGGAAAGTCATGCACCATCCCCATGCTTCAGATGTGTCCCCTGCACGTGGGCTAGTGACAACAGCCCAGGTCCTAGAGTGTCCATGAAGAGTAAATACAATCATGCCTGCAAAGCATTTAGCACAGGTCAGCAGCTCATGGTCCCGACTTGCGAGGTACAGAGTCAGTCCCAGGTAAAGTTTCCTGGGTCACTAGAGAGACAAGACACAAGATGACCATCTGTCTCCAGAAGAGCTCTGTGTGCTTCTGGCAAAGCCAGGTCCTCTTCAGCCAGGATAGGTGTGGTGTCCATTCTAGTGGTGACAATAGTATCTCAGCAGAGTGACTGCCCACTGAGATAACATACAGGTCCCACTGGAGGTGCTCACATCTCTCTTCGAGAGAACCTGCTACAGGTAGACAGGCAGGTAGAACCTGCTTGGTAGACACACACCTCCAGCTGCTGCAGCTTCGGATCCTCCATGGCGTTAGCTCCATGGCCACACTTTCCCAAGGTGGCACTCAGCCAATGACTAAATACGCTGCCAGGGACCAGAGCTGGGCATTCCTCTGCTGAGCACCATTGCCCAGGAACCCCCACCAGCTGAGGTTGTAGTCCGAGGTCCTTCTTATGTATTCCTTCCTTCCTTCTCTCTTTTCCCAGATGTTAGACCTGCATCAATCTGAAGGCTTTCCCCATCTCCCTGCCCCTCTCTATCTATCCTTCACAGGCATATCCTCCCCTAAATCTCTCATCTGCCTAGTCCCATCTTGGCTTCTACTTCTTAAAGGATCCAGGCAGACAAATCAACTTTGCCCTGATTTGTGAATTCAGAGTATCTGCTCATGAACCTGTAGTCGTCCACCTCAGGTGTCACAAACCATTGGCATACAGAAGCAGAATGCATGCCCATCCCCAAAGAGGTGCCGTGGCTTGAATTAGCGGTCCTTGTACCTAGACTAACATGCCACCTCATTGTCAAAGGGTAGTTTCACAAAACCCGGGTGTCAAAATTTAATTAACAAATTTTTCAAACTAATATTTCCTAAGGAGATACTGAATTTCTATCTCTTACCTTAATTCCTTCCTAGACATCTCTACCCTGTTCATCCCCTACAACCTACACCCACATGTGAGGATCAGTCATCAGATGCCCATGCCGTGCCTGCCATTCACATGGTGGCAGTCCCCTGAGCCACAGACACAGAGACTGCTCTGGGAGGGGACAGCATGAAAATCTCTGAGGGGAGGGTGTTCTCACAGACCTGGTAAGTGAGGTCTGAAGCTTTGATGATTGGCCTATTACCCATTTAAAGCCGAGTGGTAATCACATCATCATGTTCTACACCTTAAATGTATATAGTGATTTATATTAATCATTTCTTAATAAAACTAGAAAAAAAAAGACCAATGGTGTCCACACTACCATAGAAAAAACAGACTTACAGAGAGATAACAGGGAGGACAGGGCAGTAGAGCAGACCCAAAAGGAATCCCAAAGGGACCTTATAATGTCCTGCTCAGATCTACTGAACAGTAAGCAAGAAAGGGACAAACAAGTTGGGATTTTTATCTGCACTTTGACTTAATAAGTACTCCTATCTTCACTGCCTAAATTATAAAGGAGTTTCTGAGCCTGAAGATATTCAGCATGGAGAGGCAATTTCATAAAAGGCATCACAATTTAATTAGAGTGATTACAATGTCAGGACTTAATAACCAAAAATATCTGATTAAAAAATGGGCAGAGGAGCTGAATACACATCTTTCCAAAGAAGACGTATAGATGGCCAACAGACATATGAAAAGATGCTCAACACGACTCATCATCAGGGAAATGCAAATCAAAACCACAATGAGACATCACCTCACACCTGTTCAAGTAGCTATCATCAAAAAGACAAGAAATAACAAGAAATAACAATTGGTGAGGATGTGGAGAAAAAAGACCTGCTGTGCGCGGTTGGTGGGAATGTAAGTTGGTTCAGTCACTAAGGAAAACAATATGGAGATTCCTCAACCAATTGAAAATGGAACTACCCTACAATCCAGCAATTCCATTACTGGGATATATCCAAAGGAAATGAAGACAGTATACCAAAAAGACATAAGCACCCCCATGTTTACTGCAGCATTATTTACAATAGCCAAGACATGGAAACAACCTAAGTGTCCATTGATGGATAAATGGGTAAAGATGTATATAAAGGAATCTTATTTGGCCATAAGAAGAGGGAAATCCTGCCATTCGTGACAATGTGGATGGACACTGGGGGCATTATTCTAAGTGAGGGGAGTTCCAGACAAAGAAAGATAAGTACTGTATGAGCTCACTTATTTATGGAATCCAAAAAAGCTGAACTTATAGATAACAGAGTAGAATGGTGGTTTGGAGAGAAGGAATGTTGGTCAAAGGGTACAAACTTGCAGTTAGAAGATGAGTAAGTTCTGAGGATCTAATGCACAGCCTTCTGACGATAATTAACGAAACTGCTCATATAGTCGAAAGGTGCTAAGAAAGTCAATCTTAAATATTCTTTTTTTTTTTTTTAATTTTTTTTATTGTTATGTTAATCCCCATACATTAATCTTAAATATTCTCACCACAAAAAAGAAATGATAATTTTGTGATGTGACAGTGGTGTTAACTATCACTACAGAGGCAATCCTACTGCAACACGTAAGTGTATCAAAGCAATACATTGTACATCTTAAATTTCCACAATGTTACATGTGAAGAACGTCTCAATTTTTAAAAATGATCGCAATGTCAAAAAAGACTTGAAAATGATGTAGGAGTTGTTTTGCTCAGAGACCAAGGGAATGTCCTCAAACCCTTGAAAAAGCACCCAAGATTTCAGGGGCCACGAGTATCCTGAATGTACCCATGGAGACCTCTGGGGATCTATGGACCTCAGTTCCCTGATCTGAAAATATAGCCACGATATTTTCTTAATTGAAAATAAAGTAGGTTGCAGACAGTATGCATAGCTCAACCCATTTTTCCTTTCACCATTATGTACATAATCCAAAGGGCATTATCTGAGAGGAGTAAAATTGAGGGTTTCTTGTATTTTATATACAACTTATATATATTTTACCTTGTATTTTATATACTTCTAAACCCTTTGAAGTATTTAAAATATCAAATATGTTACTTTTGTAATAATAGTTTCCAAACAAATCTAAAAAAGTGATAATAAATATGTTTCCAACAAACTAATACTTGGACCTAGTCTTGCATCTCTGATGGCAGAAAGCAGTGGACTGCACCACCATCCACCCCAGAGCAGCCCAACCTGTCAGACGCCCGTTCACGGTGATTCCCCATCTCTTGCCACTCTCGTCTCTTGGTCTGCTCTATAATGGCTTCTTCCCCACTGGCTACTGCTTGACCAACTTCCTTGGAGGCTGATATGGCCAAGGGCGTTTGAATGTCAGGTGGGTCTCTGCTTTACTGAACTGATTCCACTGGGCCACCTGCAGTCTTGTCCTGACATCAAAAGGATGAATTTCTCAGCAGTAAAAGCCTTCATCTGCTCTTGAAGACTTATTTATTCATTCATTATTTTTTAATTCAGACATTCGCTCAGCAAATATTTTTATAGCACCTAATATGTAGGGGTTCTGTAGAAACAGAGAAATTAGCTGTAAAAATTAAATAGAAAAATGCATCCAGCTGGAAATTAAAATAGCATGTTCCTAACAGCTAACAGCCACTATGCTAAGAAGCATATAAAAAGGGTGTTTCTCACTAGAAGGCAAGGAAATAAATGCACATTAAAATAACAATGAATTGACACTTTCACTTGTCAGGGATTAAAATAAAATGATAAAACTCATTGCTGGTGAAGATATGGTAATTTGGGCAATTGCTATCCACTGTGGGAGACCAAGTATGAAATCATGTGTGGCGGGCTAATTCAGTGTGATATTAATTTGTGTTTTTCCTACTGAGTTTTTCTTTTGTCCTTCAAAGAAAGTAGTTAGACTGTATTAATGTCTTATTGTTACATAACAAATATCACCAACTTAGCAGCATAAGACAAAACCCATTTCATGGTTCACAGTTCTGTAGGTCAGAAGCCCAGGCAAGGCTCAGCTGGCTTCTCTGCTTAGGGTCATATAAGACTGACACGAGGTGGCCGCTGGCATGGGTTCATTTCTGGTGGCTCTGGGAGACAACCGACTTGCAAGTTCATTCAGGTTAGTGGCGGAATTCAGTTCCTTGGGGTTATAGGACTGAGGTCCCTGCTTCCCTGATGGTCATCAGCCAGGGACCATTCTTGTCTCCTAGAGGTTGCCTGCGTTCCTTGTCATGTGGCCCCCTCAATCTCCAAAGCCAGCATCTGTCTCCCCCACACACATCGGGTCCTTCTCATGCTGTTTCTAGGAAGGTCCTAGACTCCTGTAAGGACTCATCTGATTGGGTCAGGCTCAATTATTGAAAAGACACAAAATAATATCATGAATAAATGGCATGATAAGTAAGACAAACACTGAGTTTTGGAATGAGATTTGCACCGTATTTTTGTGGCAGAAGGATCACTGATACACTGACCTTCCTATACGTAAGACAAAGATAGTCTGGCCTCAAACTCTGGACCCAACCAAGAAGCCACCAAAGATGGTGCAGAAGGATTGTTAGTAACATGAGGAATGGTGGTCTCTTTTTCCCTCTGCCTGTCTCTTGAAAGTTAATCCCGTCTGTGTCTCTCAGTTGTGCCGCCTCTCCACACGCACACACACACACACACACACACACACACACACCCTTGCCCAGACAGATCAACAAGGACTAGCAGCTTGACCACCTGGCCACATTTGGAAGGTTTCCTGCCCCTGCTGTAAATCCCAAAAACCCAAGCAACCAAATCAGAGGCTCAGCCTATCTCAGCGTGCCCTAACCACAGAGGCTCAACTTTTAGATCACAAAGACGCAGGGGCTGTGGAGAAAGGGGAAGTCCAGGGCTGATGCCTCCCGTGGGGAACCCAGCTAGGAAGGCATTTAGCAACCACAGGTTGAAGCCGAAGGACTACATCTCCTTCTCACTTCCTCAGGAGGAAAGGAACCGAGCGCTGTGACGCAGGTGTCGGTGACACCAGGGCTGGGGTTTCTAGCAGGCGTCATAGCAAGAAAACCAAGGAACTTTTACTTTGGATTTGGCATCCTTCTCCTGAGGGCACGCTGCTCTAACTTCCAGCTCTGACTTTGGCCCTCTGTTCAATGATTCTATTTAGGGTCCTCGTTTTGCTTCTGCCCCGACCCTGTACAAGTGTATGCGCACACACACATCCACATGTGCGCACATAGACACACACCAGCTACAGACACATACGTGCAAAGCCACGTAGACACACAGCAACACGTAGATGCTTACGTTAGCAAACTTACCCACACAAAGGCACATACATGCCAGCTCACTCAGATACTCACTGACACGTCCATCCACATCCACATCCACGTGTTTGTATAAAGGTAAATACACCTACTCTCGAACGCTGACGCACACGCACAAATATACAGTGTTCACGCGCACACACAGACACACAACTTCTTGGCAGAAATTCCAACCCACGTGTCCCATCAGCTGTGCATGTGGATTTTATTTCCCAACTGTTTGTTGACCCTTTCCTTATTTTCCTTCAGAGTTAGGTAATTATAGTTCAAAAGAAGTGAAAACTGCCAAGCAAGCAGAGCCACCGACCCGGGGGTCAGGGAGCCTAACGCCAGCCCTCAGCAGGGCCTGGGGCAGGGTGCTCTGCAGACACAACTCTGGGTCTGGATCATGAACCCCTTGGGCAGTGCTGGTTATCTTCCCGGTGCTAGAAGCTGAGCAGACCCCACACACCTCTAGCCCAGGCACGTGCAGTGTTGAAAACCCTGCAGGCGAGGAGCTGGATTCCCGTCCCAGGGCACAGCACCACTCTGCCTCCTAGTACCCCACGACCTTTCTGTGGAGGGAGGATTTTTCCGCATCGGGGTTGCCCTGCGGCGCCTGGATATGGTCCATGGCTCCCATGCTGTTGAGATGCACCGCAGCAGTCTGGGTATCATCACGGGACTTCCCGATCACGGGGAGGACAGAAGTTGTCCTCTGCTTCAGCTGGATGCGGCTTCCCTTGGATTTGGAAATTCAAACCATCAGGGGTAGTTTTTATGTGAAATTTCCGTCTGTAAGCACAAGAGTGAGGTTGGTGGAGCCCCGTGTCCCTGGGCGGCATCCGCAGCGGTACCCTGGAGGTCCCTCCGCTGTCCTCTTCGCTTGGGCAGAGCTCCCCGAGGACAGCTTCTGTGACAGCTGTGCTTTTTGGGGACTGGTGCACTCATGCCTTATTTTGCGGAGGCAGTGACCAGGGCTCTACCTGTGAGGGTGGGGGTGCTCTGGAGGAAGGTGCAGGCACCAGGGACCCCGTCTTTCCTTCCAGGGACTCATAGAGCTTATGCATGGTCTGCCTCCTTCCCAGGACCTCCCCTGATGTCACGGCCCCCAGATCCCAGCCCAGGAAGACAGCTGGGCTAGTTTAACTTCCCTATTTCCCCTTCTCCAGCCGAGCACCCAAGACCCACAAGGACAGACGTGTGCGGGGAGCTGGCTCCTTCATGCCAATGCCTGGGCTGGTGGAGACACCCAGAGCTCCCAGCCCTCTTCCAGCAGATCTCCATCCTGCAGGACCGGCTACTCGCTTCACCACCTCCTCAAGGGCACAGCTGCTTGGAGCCGGGGGAGAAACCACCTAAAAATCTCCTTAAGAATCCTAAAACTCCCTCGCTTGAAAGTTGTGGGCCCCTGCCCCCATATTTTTTAATCTGGCTTAGGAACCAATGCCTCCAGATGTCTACTCTGGAAATGTCCTTTGGGGTGGGGACCAGGGGAGGCAGGTGAGACACCCCAGAAGCAGAATCAGGGAGGTGCTCACTCTCGGTGAGGGAAGGGCCGAGTTGTGACCCTGAGATGGAGGTCCCCTAAGTCTCTCACCCTGGGCTCCTAACCTAGTCTCTACTCTGGTGCTGTCCAGATCCCCCCAGGACCATTAGGGGGTGTCTGAGGGTGAGGGGTTTGATGGCAAGGCTAACGTTTATCTTCTTCTCCTCAAGGGGACCGAAGAACCCCTCAGAACAGAAGCCACTCGGTTTCTTGAAAGAATGAATGTAATTACCAGACAACCCAGCGATTGCACTCTTGGGCATTTGTCCCAAGGGCATGAAGTCCCAGATGTCCTTCAGGGGGTGAATGGCTAAAGAAAGGGAGGTACATCTGTCCCCTGGACTGCCACTAGACGATAAAAGAAACGAACCATGGTTGCATTCAACATCTAGAACAGTGGGTCTCCAGGGAAATACACCGAACTAGAACCCATCCTAAAACGTTGCATACTCTATGATTCCATTTATAAAACATTGCTGAAGTGACTAATTTATGGAAATTGCAGAGATTAGGGGATGCTAGGATTGGGAGTTGGGGGTTGAGAGGGGCCAGCTGTAGTCATAACAGGGTCACATGTGGGACCCTAGGGGCACTGGAACCACTGAGTATCTTCACTGTGGCAGTGGACACCTGAGCTTACACGTGTGATTAAGGCCTATGGAACCAAATGCACATACACAAGTGCAAGTGAAACCGGGAATTGGAAATAAAACCTGTGTTTGGAATCAATGTCAGTATCTCAGCTGTGATGCTGTAATTTAGTGATGCAGGAGAACTACCTCTGGGGAAACTGAAGAAAGGGTATGTGGGATCTCTCTGCATCATCTTACAGTTGCATGTGAATCTACAATGATCGCAAAATAAAAGCTTAATTTAAAAAAAAGAGGGAGACACAGGGGTGCCTGGATGGCTCAGTCAGTTAAGGGTCTGCCTTTGGCTCAGGTCATGATCTCAGGGTCCTGGGATCAAGCCCCATGTCCGGCTCCCTGCTCAGTGGGAGCCTGCTTCTCCTTCTCCTTCTGCTCCTTCCCCTGCTCATGCTTTCTCTCTTTCTCTCAAATAAATAAATAAATAAAATCTTAAAAAAAAAAAAAGAGGAAGCCACAGGTCTACCATCTTGCTCTGGGCTCCCTGGTAAGCCTGCACTCCTTGGGGCTCTTTTATCTTTCTTCTTTGGATTTTCTTTTTCTCCTTAAATGAGTGAGTTTATTTTGTCCAGTTTTCCCTGGTTGTGACCTGGTGCTCCCTGAGGAGGCTGATGCTAGTGACCGTCCAGGAGTTATTCATGCTATAAGCTCAGGTGAGAGGTATCCTTATCTGGTTTCCTGCTCAGAGCATCCTCGGCTCCTACCTGTCAGGGAGACAGGCTGTAAAGCTTTTCTAGAGTCACTGTTCCTTCAACAAACATCTCCTGGGCACCAACTTATGGTCCACCATGGTGTTAAACCTTAGGAGGTGGACTGCTGGAGTACAGAGGCCTGACTTACAGACCCTTTGCTCAGGGATCCAGAGCAGAGGAGAGATAAATAAGCAATCAGGAAATTATAACACCACATGGTAATTACTGCCACAGAGGTGAGCTCTCACCCAGGCTGTGATGGTGGCCTTCCTGGAGGAGGAGACCCAGGCTGATTCTGTAGGGAGAGAGTGGACAGTATCAGGAGAAGCTGCGAACATCACATTCACCTGGGCTTCCAAGTCTCTGCTGACTCACCTTGACATTCATGCTTCCTGGCACCTTCAGAGTAATGGAGAGTCCTTCCCATCCCCAACGCCACACATGCCGACCAATGGTGTCGCTTAGCATCAAACATCACACGCCCTGGCATGTTTTGTTTTGGGTTCGGCACACTCAATACCAGCCAACAGTGAAACCGAGGATAACAGCTCAAAGGGACCACTGAGGACTTCCACCCAGGAAGGCAGGAGCTAGTGAGAACTGAGAGAGTGGGTGAGCCATACAGCGTGAAAGGATTTTAGCTTGATCATCTTGTCCCTCTGTTCAGTGAGGCAAGTCAGCCAGTCCTTCCAACCTATGTCCACCAAGTACAAAGACAATCACAACAATCAGAGTCCTCCAAATGCCATTTCATGAATCTGTCCCTCCTCTTCCCCCCTCCCCCAACTCTGATGGCAGTACTTGCAGATGTGGAAGGATGTCTTGATGTATCTGAAGTCTACTTGACTTCACTGGCCCCTTATACCACCACAACAGTCACCAGTAAGCTAGGGATGTCTTGAAATTTTCCAGGTCAGTGGTTCTCAAACTCCCACATGGAACAGAATCACCTGGAGGGCTCATGAAAACACAGATGGCTAGGCCCTGCTCCCAGAGCTTCTGATTCAGTAGGTGTAGGGCAGAGCCCAGGTAACCAGGTGATGCTGAGGCTCTGAGGACCACATTCTGAGAACTACTGTTGTAGCAATTCCTAAGGGCATAGGTGATCCACCTGACACCATCTCCCCGATGTCCCACATAGTCAAAAGAAGTATAAGGATGGTACAGGGACAGGGACCAGTAGAATCCCTAAAAGCATTAATCGACACCTGATTCACTCTTCTCCGTGATGTCACTTCCACAATTAACAGTTTTGGGGAGTTTTTTATTAACCAGCAGTCAGAGGACAGGAATAAGAACTCTAAACTAGAAGTGGGATAACCAGGCTTTAATCTAGACTCTACTACTTGCTTGCTTGTTGATTTCAGGAAAGTGGCATACACTCTGTCACTCTTTGGTTTTCTTAGCTTAAAATCCCGTCCATCACATGAGGCTCTTAATAGGATGAAATGAAATAAAATAAATGGAAGATGTTTTTTAAAATACAAGGTCTACTCTGGTTTATGTTCAGCTGCAACAAAACAAAGCACTAGAAACTTGACACTCAAAACCTGAGTTTCAAGACCTCAAACTTGACAATCCCACTGGAGTTAGGGACAAGAGAAGACCCAAGTGTAGGGGTGCACGGGGACATGGGCTGGCAGACAAACTCTCATTCTCAGCCTTTGGTAAGAAACAGCAAGGATGCCCAGCGAGGGTCAGTGGGTGGCTTGGTGGAGGGTGAACATACAAAGAGGAATCTCAGAGCAGAGTACATGTTAGGATGCAGGCAGGCAGTTGAGGTGACATTTCTCAAAAATCAGCAGGTGCTAACTTGCAGGGCAAGGCTGGAGGACTTTGCAAGCCCCTCCACCCATTTCAAAGCAGGGTGCATTTCCTCGGCTGGATGCTAGATACTAACCAGACAAGCAGCATGGAAGCAAGCCTGGTGACCGATGTTGGGTCTGCACCAAACTAGAAAACCCAAAATCCCTTCTGACTGAGAACAGAATTGAGGCCAAGCTGAGCTTGAACTTGCCAAAGGTATGCGCTCTGAGGCATGACAGATCAGGGTAATCAACCCCCTCCTTCACCCTCCTTATCACATCTTTTGCCATGCAGTACCCCACCCCCAAAAAAGGCAGAATCCATTTCTCCACCTTGAGTGTGGCCTTGACTGTGAGACTAGCTCTGTCCACTAAGATGTGGTAGCAGTGACCGAGTACTACCAGGACCCGGCCTGCATCTCAGGGCCCTTGCTGGTTCCTCTTACCCTTTTGCTCTTCTGCCATCACTGTGAGAAGGAAATGCCCAGACTAGCCTGCTGGTCACGTGACGAAGATGAGAGACATGGGGAGCAGAATGGCTCCAGCCAAGCCCAGTCCAGAGCAGACACCCTAAATGACCCCACAGGCATTAAGGAACCTAGCAGGAATCAGCCAAGTGCAGTCTAGATTAAGCAGCCTATCTCCAGCAGGTCCACTGACCAATGAGCTATAATAATAAGTGATTGTTGTCTGAAGCCACAGAGTGGGGCAGTTTGTTACCTGGCAATAGCTAGCTGATACAAGTGGCTACTTTGTCAGGTTCGGGACACCAAGATGAATTAAGATGAAATATTTACCTGCAAGGAATGTGTAATCTGACAAAAGAGGCAGTTGCCATAAGATGTGCTAAGTAACACGGGAGGAACTAAATTGGTGTGGTAAGAGTTCAAAGACCCAGGGACCTAATCAGAGGTTTCAGGGAAGGCTTCTCAGAAATCACTCTTGAGCCAAGCAGCATGAGGACAGGAGACTGGGAGCTCTGAGCACGCCCTATGTCAAAAACAAGGCAGGGTACTTACAGGTGAAATGGAAACAAGTGGGACCAAGCCCAAGGTTGGATTTGTGTCAGAACCCATTCACATCTTAGGCTCTGGGGACACAGAATGCCACCTCGCCTCCCCCAGGCGCCTCGCACACGGCCCACATCCATGGCCACCCCTGCTGGGGGTCTGGCAGATGCCCAGAACCCAAACTTTGTCAATGAGCAAGTAACTCCTTGTCCAAACACCAGGGACCAACACCACTAGACCCACTGGACACTGTAGCAACAAAACAGATTTCCTCCAGAGAACCTGCTTCATATTTGATCAACTTTTCTAGTAGTCCTTTTTGAAAAAGTCTTGATTTGTATAGCGTTTGTAAGATTCTTCATTTGCCTACAATAATATTTGGGCACAGGACTAGGGACAGGGAGTGGGGACAAGGCAGACAGCAAAAAAAAAAAAAAAAAAAAAAGCAGAAGAGCTTGTGACTTCCGAGTAATTGACATCTTTGCACAATTTTATTTGAGTCTGTAAAACAGAATTGCTGTAAAACAGAATTGCTGGAACAAAACATCAAGCTAGTGCTGTGCTGAGCCCAATGTCTTGGGGAGCAGCCTGCTGTGCTTTGTGCAAGCTTATTGCTCCAGCAACTTCCCAGCAGTCAGACCTTCTCAACCAGGGGCTCCCATGGATACAGCAGGATTGTGGGTGGAGCCCATGGTGGCCAGTAACCCCACTGGCCTCTCCTCACCCACTGGCTACATATGAAAGTTTAGCCCCCCATCTGAAGAGCATTTTGACAGGTCTTCCCCCAAAAGCTGATGCAACTTCTCTAGACTTTGAAGAAGGAGTCATGGCAGACTGCTTAATTTTATGTCATTGATTTGAAACCATGTAACTTCTAGAGATATTTCTCAGGGTGTTACTATGGGCCACAAAAATACAGCATGACTCAGGGAATAACCGCTTTCCTTTTTTTTAAAAAAAAGAGAAACCACAGGACAGACAAACGAGGCTGCTTTGGTGGGTCATGTGGGAAGCTCTACACCAGCCTCCAAGCCGCTGAGGCAGCTCAACCTTGCTCAGCCTCGTGAGGCAGAAGTGGGAGTCTCTGCCACAAAACCCAAACCCAGAGTCAAAACCCTGCGTGTAAGGAGGAGAGCTTCCAGGCTGAGGGCTCCTGGTCTCACGAGAGAGCAAGGTTCACAGAGTCGTTACAGAGAAAGAGGATGTGCTGTCTGTTAAATAAAATGGTGGATAGAGGGACTCTTACAAGTGTGCTTGCTGTCCTTTCAGCTCACTGGGTCACCAATTTAATTGTACATAACCAGAATAAGGGCACAAGACATATTTCCTGGAGAGTCCACAAGTTCCAGTTGGGTTTAATGAGCAACTCCTATATATTCTGGTCGCCATTTTGCAGGAGGAATGCTGAGAAGTGGTTGGATTCTGGAGACAGACTGAAGGCAAAGTGGACATAATTTGCACATGGCGGAGATGCAGGGATGGGAGGGAAAGGGACAGCAAGGATGAAGCCCAGGGCATGGCCTGGACCACTTCTGTGTCTTTGCCTCCAGCTGTGTAGGGATGAGTTCGCCTCCACTGCCCCCTGTCCTGGAGCATCTCTGTCACAGGCCTCCCCTTCTTCCTCCAAAATGAGGGAAAAGGGGCAATTTTGACTTCATACAGAAAATATTAGCTGCCAACTTAGAGCCAGTCACTCCTGCAGCCATTGTCACCGGGCTGTGAGAGTCCAAAGTGAAGTCACCCATCAGCCACACTCAGGCCTTGAAACGACCGATTTGCAAACATTCCCCCTGCCCAGCTCCAGTTGCTGCTACCGAGGAGATGTTTGATGGTGAGAGACAAGGGACAAGCATGGGAGACAGAGCTCCCAAGGGACAGGGGGAGCTGGCTATGCTTCTCAACCCCTTTGTGGTTGTGACCCACGGTAAGAAATACCTTTTACATCAAGAGCCAGTATTCACACTCACAGCCTTACTACTTACTCTTCTCTCCCACGTAGGTTCGTTTTAAAAAATGCTGCTCAAAACCCACTAGATCGACTATCCTCCTCGGGTCATGACACACAGTTTTGAAAATCCCTCTTTCAGATAACGCTGGACAAGAATATTCTTCCTGCCTGAAACTAAGGCCATGATATGACTGCTTCTGACCTCAGTCACCTGTTGAAGGTGCCCACCCTTGGAGGGAGGTTGCAGAACCAGCAGCAAGGAGGTCCCTTTAGGAGATGCTCATTTCCTGAAGTCACTGGACTTGCCTGAGATTTCCAAGACAAGTGCCAAGAAATCTGACTTTCCTCCTGCTGAGCTCCCAGGACCACACCCTTGGGCTCAAGTTGTCACCTTAACCCCGTGGTGGTTGCTGGGCTCAGATGGGGCTACGCCAACCACCCTTCCTGGGTTAGTGCTCTGGGAGCTGAGTGAGGCACCTTCTTGCCTGTTGACTCATTTTGGGATGGCCAGAGAACCAGCTCATAAGTCAGTTTTCTTACTGTTTATTTTTAAAGAGATAATCTCTATGGAGACATAGACAGAGGGCAACATCAATAATCAACAAAGAAAGAAGTTTGAGAATTCTCACATCACAAGAGTTCATGTTGTCTTGGGACGAAGCCCATTGGAGAATGGCAGCTTCGATTGTCACCTTCCAAGTGTCCCTTCCTTTCATGAAAGTCCAGCAAGGCCCCCATTCTAACCCACGTTCATCAGCCACCTGCCACTAACATCCTTGAGGACCTCAGCTCAAACTGTTTTTATAAGTCAGACTTACTACATTTTATAACCATTGATTTGTGTTCATGATCTGAAGTACAGCCTTATCAGCGGGTTCTTCTATTCGTTTTGATCATTTTAAATGTGTGACTCTTGAGTTTTCTAGGTACACAATCATATCACAGGCAACTAATGATACCATTTTCTCTTTTATTCTAAAAACTCTATCTTTTATTGTTTCTAGAACTTCTCGAGCAATGTTTGGCAACAGTACATGGCAGGACTCCATTTCTGATTTTGTTGGAAATGCTACTAGCTCTTTACCCTTAAAGCATAAAACTGTCCATTCGGTGTGAGACGTAATCCTGGAATACTTAGCTACTTTCAGAGATTATTGTTTTCCCCAATAAGAATAATTGTTGAACTTTATTAAATGCCTTATTGGCACCTACTGGTATTTTTCTGTTTTTATCTTTTTAAAATATTTTTATTTTTTAAAGTAATCTCTATGCCCATTGTGAGGCTCGAATTCACCACCCTGAGATCAAGAGTCATGTGCTCTGGGGTGCCTGGGTGGCTCAGTCAGTTAGGCATCTGCTTTAGGCTCAGGTCATGATCCCAGGGTCCTGGGATCAAACCCCTCATGGGGCTCCCTGTTCAGCAGGATCCTGTTTCTCCTTCTCCCTCTGCCCTTCCCCCCACTCACTGTCTGTCTCTCTCTCAAATAAATAAATAAAATCTTAAAGAAAAAAAGAGTCACGTGCCTCTACTGACTGAGCCAGCCAGAGACCCCTCTGCTTTTATCTTTTTAATTTGAAGTATGCATTCATAGATTTCCTACCATTATAGTACTCTTGTCTCCCGGGAATAAGCCTTCAGTGAGGCATTGAAATATTGTAACATATCTATGAGTTTATGTGCAAGTACTTTATTGAGAATGCTTGCATCCATGTTAATAATATGCCATCTTTGACAAAAGTACTATTATTGGAAAATAGATTATTTACATGAAAAGAAGAGTATCATGGTCATCTTTGGAAGAATTTATAAAGTATGAGAAGTCTCTTTCCTTGAAAGTTTAAATGACTTCTCCAGTGAAATCTTCTGAGTCTGGAGTTGGGGGAGGAACAATGCTTTATCTTTATTTCCTGTTGTTTGATTTTGTTTTAAATTTTCTTTTCATCATGAAAAATGTCTTCATGCTTTTTCCTGGGTTAAAGTTTTTCACTTAATACATGAGCAGAAAAGAGATGTCTCGTGATTAACAGTTTCAAGTTGGTTGGCTGATCATCCTGCCTTGTCTTCTCATGTAGCTTATATCCACTTTTTTTTATTTCTGCTTTTTATGCATGACTTTTCTTCATGAGACTTACCAGAGATCTCCCCAACAAACCCTCAAAGAATCAGCTTTGGTTTGATTTATTAATTCTCTTTTTTTATTCTCTTCATCTTTTTTGTTCTTAAAAGTACATGAATAAAAATATTCTTGTTGTAAATATTTAAAGAACTCAGGAGTATTCAGAACAAGAAGGAGCAGCCTCCCTCCACTACTCCTGCCCCCTCAGTCCTAATGCCTCCCGTGTCCCAGAGTGACCACAGGCTGGGCTGGGGGGCCTCCCTCCCACCCTCTCCCTAGTTGCTCTTTCTACACACATTTGATATTTTTTACCACCGATGGTTCATGCCATGCAGATTGCTCTCATATGCTAGTTTCACTTAGAAATACATTTCAGAGATCCATTCACTTAATCAATATTATTAAGAGATAGCTATGTGCCCATTTCTGTTCCAGCATCTTGGGATCCATATGTGAACAGAACAGAGATCTCCCTGCCCCACTCATGGAGCTTAGACTCAGCTCTCCTTCCATGTCAGAAGTGTGTCACCGAATTCTTTATAATGGCCACATGACTTCGTTATGTTTACCCCTATGAAGGGTCATTGGGATTTTCCCCCAAGGGTTTTACAGTTACAGACAAGGCTGCAGTGAATGTCCTAGGACATACATCTTAGCGCACTAACGAATATTTCTAGGGGATGGTCTCTAAGAAACACATTTTTTGGGTACAAGGTCAGCATATTGTAGATTTTGATAAAGACTCACAAATTGTTATTTGGGAGAAGTTCTTTTTTTTATATTTCAAATTTCCAAATGGTTTAGGATTTTTTTTTTTTTTTTGATGTGATTAATTTTTTACTTTGATGCACTGGGATAGAGAACTTTGCCTTTTTTTCTTTATAATTTTTTATCTTTGTAAAAGGTGTTGTAAGGTCCTCCGGGTATGGCTGTACAAGGTAATAACCAGGCCATTTGTCTCCAAGGGATTCCCTCTCCAACCCTTCAGGTGGGGGAACCTTACTCTCTGCAGCTGCTTCTAAGCTTCTGGAGGCTTCCATTAGAATCTTTGCGCTGCCTGGGACCTGTCCACTGAGGGGAGTCCTTCCTTTCCCACCAGTGACATTCTTCTTCCCTGTTACATGATGAAAATTGCTCTGCCAACATGGTGAGCATGTGTTGCACCTCGGCCTGGAGATGCGGTCAGCCTTCCCTCGTACGTGCGCCCTCTTCTCCTTCTGCAATGGACCAAAGCACATCCCTCCGCAGCCTGTCCAGACTGAAGTGGGGGTACAAACATCCACTTCCTTCTTCCCTTTCACCAGTGGGATCCTGGGGAACCCCTCGAATCAATGCCGTTTGCATCTGTGTACCGAACGCAGAAATCACGTGTTTCTTTATTTTGTTATAGTTGTTTATTTGCTTGCTTAAGTTCAACAAGTTTTTTCCCCAGAAGCTAATAAATAGATTTGTGTTTCTCTTTAAAACTTTCATCACATGACATTTTTTGGTAATATTCAAAACCATTGCATGGATTTTCAAGGAGTTGGGTTTCCTTTTGGTGGCATATAAGGTTGTCTTCTATAAATGCTACAAAATGGTTTTATTTTTTCACTTATCCCAAGTCTGTCTATGTGATCTTTCGTGGACTTACTGTGACCTAATAATGGCTTCTCCTATGTGTGTGATTCTTTCCAAAATGTATCTTGTGTTTTACCTGAAGCTCATGGATGTTATGTTGCTTGGTACATGAAAGCTCATTAAGGGCAAATATTAACCTAGCTTCAGTCAGATTGCTTGAATTTAAATCCTGAGTCCACCACTTACTACTGAGATCTTAATTTAATGCAACATTTGGTAAGTATCTGTGCAGTGCCTACAATGTGGCATGCATGGGTCCAGGTGCTGAGACTAGCTTGAGAAACAGAACCCACGAGGTCTCTGCTTAATGGCGCTCACACTGGGGGCAGGGATGGACGGGAGGAGGGGGATCACAAAAAGGCAGCAAAGCTGTAGTAGGTCGGAGGGTGATTCATGATATAGAGAAATAGAAAGGAGAAGGAGGGGTACCAGGGATATGGGGACTGCAGTTATGTATGGGGTTGCTGGAGTGATACTTGGGACAGATTTGTTTAGATGTTTGATGCTGTATGGTAAGCAGAGTCCTGAAGAAGAGGAAGCTGAAAAGGGGAACCTCCCATCCCAGGTTTTGGTTCGAGAAACTGGGTGATGCAGAACAATCCAGAACCCCTGTGATTGGCAGTGAGTTTTAAGGTCCCAGGCCTGGGGAGGCCCCCAGGAGAATGCTCCTGACCAACAGGAAACCACAGGCCAGCAGAGCCTGACCCATTAGGATGAGCAGGTTCACAGATGGAGTGGGGCAGAGTCCACTGCTGTGCCAGGGTGAGGGGAGGAATTGGAGCTTCTGGTCTCCACTCAAGGAAGGGGAGAGGAAGTGAGAAGGAAGAAAAGAAGAGGAGGATGGGCCAGAAAAATGGCAAAGTCCCCCTCCCTGGGCCTCCTCCCTGCATCTGTATCTTCAGGAACGTCTTCAGCATGCACGAGCTTAGAGAGAGAGAGTTCTTGAAAGAAGGGGCCGAGTTTCAAGCCTAGGTGATCGGTAGAAGGCAGAGGAGGTCCTGAGGTGGGGGAGGACCTCAAGACCATCAAAATGCCTACCTCTGAATGCCAGGTTTGTGTGATTCCTGATTTCTCACCCAAAACTCTGCAAAAATTCCACATGCCATGAAATTTCAGTGATCACCAAGAGCGTTAAGTGAGACGAAATTTCTTCCTGTTCAAAAGGCAACCCGGCTCTGAGGGGACAACTAAGTCAGACAATTATTCCAGAGTCCTTCCCCACACCTCATTACACTCTTCATTCTTGCTTGCTTTTCTTCCTTTTTTTTCTTTGTGTTTTCTTCTTCTGGCTCCTTTCTTTGGTAATACTTCTTCTAATCCATCCCTGAAGGCAAAATAGTCCCTTCGGGAATAACAGACCTACCTTTGCCCAGAACTGCATCTAGAGCCATGACTTCAGAAATGAGGGCACCTCAGCCTGCCTACTGCAGGTGGGGAAACTGAGCTCAGACAAGAGGCTTCTTCTTCTTGGTGTGTGTGTGTGTGTGTGTGTGTTTACCATGGTGTGAGCCGCTGAAATAGTCTCTGCTGTTTTATCAGTTGATTCTCCTACATGATTTTGCAGGGAAATATTTGATCTGAGAACATCTGTTACTGCCTGGAACATATTTTTTTTGCCTAGTACTTGACTTGGCACTTCCTATAGCTGTCAGATAAGCATCGTCTTACAGATTCTGTGACATAGCTCAATATTCCTGAACAAACATCAATTATGCTTATGGCTGGAATTGTGTGAATCTGAATGCAAAATGTACCAGCTGTCTTCCTGGCTAGCAGGCTTCTTAATTACACTGGCTCAATTATGCTGATCTTGCAGTACTGTTCATTGTTGCTTTAGAAATAAAAATGATATCACTAGGTGACTTCTAAGGCTTTTCTAGTCAGGCTAGATTTTTACAGATTCAAAATACTAATATGCAAGACCCTGAACCACTCCTCGACTTGGGTCATTGCTTCTTCTCCCTGCGGTCTACTGGTCTCCCTTCATCTGACCCTCTTGGAGCTTCCAGTGTGTAGGTCCCTCCCAACTGAGCTAATTAATTCTATTGTCAAGGCTCCTATTGTTAAAATGGAATTGTAGAGATGTATTGGAGAGGTTTCATTTCAAGCACTCAGGGTGTGACAAAAATATTTGCAGTGTTTCTTTCTCCAAACTTCTGTGGACCTGCTGCTTAAAATCTCTGTGGCTAGCATATAAATATGGCTGTAGACTTGTATTTACATTTGTGATCTACATGATTAGCATCATTCTTTTGAAAAAGAACATAACTCTCTCTCTCTCTCCTTCTCTTTTCTCTCTCTTAAAAAAGTGTTTCATTTGAGATCCAATAGTCCTGTTCCTAAAGAAAAATTTCAGCCAAAAACTTCTGTATGCACCAAACATTCCTAGAAAAAAATTTTTTTTGGTAACAGAAAAATTATTATTATCGGGGCGCCTGGCTGGCTCAGTCAGTGGAGCATGTGACTCTTGATCTCAGGGCTGTGAGTTCAAGCTCCACATTGGGTGTAGGAACTACTTAAAAAGAAAATCTTGGGGGCCTGGGTGGCTCAGTTGGTTTAATGTCTGCCTTCGGCTCAGGTCATGATCTCAGGGTCCTGGGATCGAGCCTGCATCGAGCCCTGCATTGGGCTCCCTGCTCAGTAGGGGTGTCTGCTTCTCCCTCTCCCTCTGCCCCTCCCCCCTGCTCGTGTGCTCACTCTCTCTCTCTCCTTCTTGCTCAGGCTCTCTCTCAAATATATTAATAAAATCTTTTTTAAAAAAGAAAATCTTAAAAAAATAATATAACCTAAATATCATTGCTTACGATTGTCACCACAAAGGGCACTCAGCTTATGATCCTTGCTTATTTTATGCCCCACCTTATTTTATGCATAGTACACCATTTGCCACAATGCATGTAGTGATGATTTTCCTTGCGTATCATACCTGGCAAGACTGGTCATTGGGCACAAGATTATTCTAGGAGGATTAATTAATGATAAATGAGATATCACACTGTTTGACATTAAATACTTTGACTTTCTGTAGATCTGGAGCTCCGTGCCCATCACTCATTCATCCCCACGGGGACAGAGCAGGAGGCCTCCCCTCTGCGCAGGAGGGCATGGTCTATACCCACTATTTGCTGATTGGAGTCTGCACACTCCAGGCTTGCAGTGGACACACAGAACTTGCAGTTTGGATCTCATCTATAACAAGAACTAATTTCAGGTAAGCACATGGTTTACCAGGCTGGCCCTACATGAATCAAGAGGATGGAAGAAAAACAATCTTTTCAAACATATCCCAGGCAAACCGCCACCTCCTCTCTACTCCCCCTGCTCCCCATCTGCCTTCCAGTTCTTTGCCTCCATAGACCCATAAGCAATGTCAAACACAGGGTTAAAAGCGGAGGTGGGGGGAGGAGGGGGGCGGGGAAGCGCCAAACATTTTCAGCCTTGGCTAGCATTCCCCCTTCCAATACATCATATGGATTGAGCAAATGCTACAAAAATGCTAAAGCAATAGAATAGTGGCCAAGACAGTGAAATAATGTGCACCTGTTACAAATGGTAATTATGTAGACGCTGGCAACAGAGAATTGGTTTGGTCTAACATCAGCTGATAAAAGCAGAATGTGAAATTCAGTGTGCCCTGTGTTGGCAGTTACCAAAAAAATAAAGAGAGGGCCTTATTTTGGTGGTACTGTGGTTTTTTATTTTCTCATGAGAGGGCTCAGGATGAGCTACCCCAGACTACGGCACCTTGTCGTGTTGCTATTTGAAGCTGAAGGAGTTTGAGAAAAAAGCAGAAGCAGGAAGGTCACTCTGACCTTCTCTCCCCTTCTTCCCTGACGCAGGTCACAGCCCCTCACATGCGAGGTGCACCTGCTCCTAAAAAAGAAGGAACGGAGCGCCCTAGCCCCAAAGACAAAGGGATGCTGAGAAGAATCTCAGCACAAGCCTTGCTGTTTCATCAGATTGCAACACTTAGCTCCTACTCTGCCTCATCACTCCTTTCACGACCGCCCACTCCTCATCAGACCCAGCACACAGGCAGAACGCTGGGGGTCAAGCATTCCTCTGGGCCTTCATTTCCTCGTGTCATGTAAAACTTACATTAAATAAGTGTGTGTGCTTTTCTCTTGTTAATCTGTCTCTGTCATCTTAATTTTCAGACCCAGCCAGGGACACTAAGCAGGTCGAAGGGGACTTTTCCTTGCCCCCACCCTTGTTTAAGAAGGAAGGGAAAACTGTCTTATGATGTATTCTGTAGACTTCTTAATAAATTACGTAATCAAAGAAAATACTTGTCCATCCTTACGCAGCTCTCATTTCAAATGGTAGAAAGCCATGACACTTCGGAATGCCTCCAACATAACAACCAAATGCAGCGTGCACACCTTATAGGGAATCTGATTTGAAGAAACCAGCGATGAAGAAGAGATTTTTGAGAAAACTGGAGCCATTTAATTATGGAATGTATTTAGGATGATATTAAATATTATGGTTATTTTTTAAAGTATGATAATAGCACAGTGGTTATGCTAAAAAAAAGTCATCTGTTAGAGATATATTTATGTAAAAAAAAACATGATGTTTGAGATTTGCTTTAAAAATTTTAAAAACTAGGGGCACCTGTGTGGCTCAGGTGGTTAAGCATCTGATCTCAGCTCAGGTCTTGATCTCAAGGTCGTGTGTTCAAGCCCTGCGTTGGGTTCCATGCTGGCTGTGGAGCCTGCTTAAAAACAAATTAAAAACTAAGAAGTAGAGCAACATGAGACAAAATGAGGAAAATGATGGTAATTGTTGAAATTGAAGCAGTAGGGGGCCACATAGAGGTTTACAGTTTCCAAGTGTGAGGTATGCTTAAAACTTCCATAATAAAAAGAAAAATGGTTGTAACTCCAGCTGGCTCCAGTTATGGAAATGAAAATAATTCAATATCAGAATAATCTTAGAGTTCAGAGCATTAAATCAGAATAGTTCAAGATTTTGTTGACAGTGAAAGATGAGATTTACTGGATTCTTTTTCTTTGTTAACATTACCGTTTGTGCTGTTGATTCGTGCGTTCCATGCTAGGGATGTGTTTTTAGTGTTTGTACTGGGAAATGTCAAAAATTTCTTGACTTCCTTCTTACGAATCAAATTGATTTTTCCTTATTGCCTCCTTGACTTTATCAATATGTGCAGATAGAGAATCTAAATACTAGTTTGTTGTAAAGGGATCTTGATGGTATAAGAAATAATCATAAAGTAAAACAGGAGAGTTAACGATTTAAAAATTCAGAGATTTGGATGTGGGAAATAGAAGGTAGACCGGGGTTGCCAGGGGCAGAGGAGGATGGGATGAGTGGGGATGCTCAAAGGATACAAACCTCCATTTGTAGGATGAGTAAGTTCTGGATGTAATGTACAGCTTGGTGACTGTATCATACACTTGGAAGTTGTTAAGAGAGCAGATCTTAAAATATCTCACCACACACACACACAAATCGGTAACTATGTGAAGGGATGAAGATGATACCTAACCTTATTGAGGTAGCCATTCTGCAATACATAAGTGTATCAAATGATCACACTGTACACCTTAAACTTACACAATGTTATATGTCAATTATGTCTTAATAAAGCTGGAAACAAAATCCAGAGGTTATGTAAAATGAACAGAGAAAGCTGACGTTTCCAGATATCTTTGAGAAAGGAAGTTGGAGAAGGAACACTGTATTTATTTCTGAGTTTCCTGGTAACCGAGACCAAAAGAAAAACACAGATTACACTCAATAGTTGAAAGGGAAATCAGACACATTTATCCGTGTTTGTAACGAAAACATACTTGTGATGAAATCCATCTCTAAAGATTATTCTTGGATATTGAGTAACATTAAAGACCCTGTTTTCAGTTGCTGTTTCATATAAGACACAGAGACACAACTTAAAGGAAAGGTTCCTGAATTAATTTTCTATGAAGTTTGAAAACATGTTGTTAATTACCAATCAGTAGCATTGGTTCTGCTGAAGGTTAAGAAAATATGCTCCAGGCATTTTTGTTTTCCGAAGATGTAACTAATATGAATAATCTAGAAGAATGGACAAGCTGTGCATCCATGCCAGGGCTCTGGTGAAGTGTGGGCAGGGACCAGAGAAACAGGGCCACCTTCCACCTTCTCTCCCAGACCCTCTCTCACACACGCTCCAGCCATCCATCCCTGTGTGTATTCTGGAAAAACATCAGTTTTGTTAGACATTCCCAGGGGCCCTACCAAAAAGGTTTCAATGCCAAGTATTAAGATCTGCTGCTCTAAACAAAGTTAAGTCAATTTCTTTGCTATAAGATATTCCTAGCCTTTAATACACTGCAATGTGTTTTGAATGTCCAAGAGGCATAGAATGTACCGATCCCCCAATATGGTTATGACCTCTTCGTCCCCTGTTTTTTTTTTTTTTTTAATGCAGTGTACTTTATGATCCTTTTCTCCTCGACACGTAGTTTGGAAAATGTTGGATGTGAGATGAGGGCCATAAGCTTTATATAACAAACATTGAAACCATGGTTCACATTCTGTCATTCAGAGCCAAACTTGCAGACTTCTAGAATCATATGGTAGCTCCCAGCAGGTGCCTGATTGCCTGATTCATCCTCTCCCGCTAAAAGACCCATGAAGGCACATGCAAAATTGCAAAATTGCAACTGCACCAGAAGCTAAGAATATCAATTAAAGCTTGGCCCCAGTCTAGGAGGGATTTCTGCCAATGGCGGTGCAGATGAGGACAGATTGAGGAACTCTCATTAACTGATGCACAATGTGGCTTCTGAAACAGAGCTCTGAGGTCAGACAAGAGGGAGCCAAGCCCTTCCCAGGGGTGCCAGCAAGTGCCGGGCAGTGAGCTCTGGACATGACGGGAATGGCACCCTGAGGTGAAGAGGGCTATTTCTTCCTCCCAGCCACAGACATTCCTGCTAATCTGTATTTTTTAAAAGGATGCACCCACCAGAGAAGCAATCTGCACCTCCTAGTCATCCAGAAATACTCTGCTCCTTCTCCAGGCATGACGGCCCAGGTGAACACCTACTAACACCAGAAATGTGGCTAATGGCCCTTCCTTCTGCAAAGACTCTGAGAAAGGATTCTCATCAGCACCGGAGTGGATGGGGTGGGGTCATGGGGATCAGCTCCAGCGGGCTTCCGCAGCTTGGTTCTAACACAGTGGAGGAGTATTATTTTAGTAGATATGAAGTCAGTCAGGAGATATCAGGGTTTGGACAGATGGTGAAGTATTTACAACTCAGACGTAATGTTAGTAAAATTAAAAATAAGGACATGAAAAAGTGGCTAATGCTATTGTAGTAATCATATTGCAATATATATGTGTCTCAAACCAACATGTTGTACACCCCAAACTTACACAATGTCATACATCAATTATATCAACCCAAGAAAACATTCTGGGGAAAAAATAGGATATATATATTCCAAATTATAGCAAGAAAAAAAAAAGATAGTCTATAGACAAAAAAGACAAAAAAGAAAGGAAAATCAAGGGTGGATAAAAAAAATAAAAAGCACAAAAATAAGATGGCAAAAGTAAAAGCAAACATACTTTTTGGGACAATTAACAAAATAATTAAAATCTCCTTTTCAGAGACTCTAAGACTGGATCGAAAAGAAAATTTAAATGCGAGTTGTTGATATAAAACTCTCCTAAAACAGAAGGACAGAATAGACATTTTAAAAGACGGGCAAGGATACATTAAGCACACACAAACACAAGAAAGGAGGATTTTAAAAAATGATCTTAGACAAAATAAGATGCAAGGGAAAATCATTAAACAGGAAAGATTTTTTTCAGGGTGGGAAAGATAAAATTACAGTGAAACTATAATGATCATGAATATTTTTTTTTTAAAGATTTTATTTATTTATTTGACAGAGAGAGAGACAGCTAGAGAGGGAACACAAGCAGGGGGAGTGGGAGAGGGAGAAGCAGGCTTCCGGCCGAGCAGGGAGCCCAATGCAGGGCTCGATCCCAGGACCCTGGAATCATGACCCGAGCCGAAGGCAGGCGCTTAACAACTGAGCCACCCAGGCGCCCCGAATGATCATGAATATTTATGTGCCAAGTAAAATAACATTGATAATAGTACTTAAAGCAAAGACTATTACAAATCTAAGAAGAAATTCACTACAAAAACATTTGGAGTAGGAGATTATAACAAACCAAGGTAAGGTTTTCTTTGTAAGTCAAGGGATGGCTAAAAAAGTTTAAGAAGCATAGAAAATTTGGATAATAAAATAATATGGCTGATTAAGGAATAATGATTAAAATGTACACACTCAAAACAAAAATGTACCTTCTTTCAAGCACTGAAGGACTATTTGTAAAAATAACTATTAACACATAGGAAAACCTTGGATTACAAAAGTGACTATACTGTATGAAGTTTGCAATTAAACTAGAAATTGTAGAGTGCCTCGGTGGCTCAGTCGGTTAAGCGTCTGCCTTCAGCTCAGGTCATGATCCCGGGGTCCTGGGATCGAGTCTGCATTGGGCTCCCTCCTCAGCGGGGGCTTTCCCCCTCCCTCTGCCCCCTCCCCCCTGCCCATGCACTCGTGCTCTCTCTCTGTCTCTCCAATAAATAAATAAAATCTTTAAAAAAATAAATAAATAAATAAAAGTAAACTAGAAATTTTAATTAAAATTTAAGCAAAACAAAACAAAAATAATTGGAAAACTTTAAAGACATTTCTAAACAACTCTGATTAGGAAGAAGAGTTAGTTCCTTGCTCCTATTTTTCAGCTAAAAATTAAAAAAAACAACCACAAAGGACATGAACCAACTGTGAACACCGACCAAGAGGCAAAATTATAGGTGATTTAAATTTGCTTCTTTCTATTTTGTGATTCTGAAATTGTGGACAATGATTATGCAATTATACGATAAACAAGCTATAGACCTTGTTTTAAGAAAAAATGTAAAATTACAAGTGAGTTCAGGAGGTACTGTCTCTGATTTGGATTCTGGGTGCTCTGCGGCTCGGCCTGGGGAGTAACTGCCCCCATCGCTCCAGTCAGAGCCTGCTCAGGTGTCCAGGAGTGACGGAAGGCACTGCCCCCCCGGGAGCCTGGGTCCCCAGGCAGACCCAGGTCCTTGGCGCTGGCAGGAGTTGGCAGAGAGCAACCCCCGGGGGCAGCAGCAGCTCCCAGCCTCTGAAGCCCCAGTGACAGAGCACAGCCCAGGACCCAAGAGGGAGGGGAGCCCCCAGTATTGCTGACCTCCACTGAGACTGTCCCGGGGTCCTCTTGAAAGAGTGGGGGAAGGGCCCTTCTAGAAGAAGAGGATGAGTTCCCAGAACAGCGGGTGTAAGCAGATCCCTAGGAAAACTGCCTGTGACCATTATCTTGACCCTGGTTTTCCCCGTGATCACATGGCCAGGAAAACAGGGATTAGACCAAAGTTGCCCGTTAGTCATTATTTCTAGGAAATAATCCCTCGGTGGGATAAATTGCAGCATGTTGCTCATCAGACGGAGAGGTTTCCTATGTCACAGTAAGAAGTGTCAGTGAATAAAAGGCATGTGCTCATTCATTCACTGACGATCAGCAATCTTTTTTTAATTTTAAATCTTGCACAAGTTTTGGAGGTTTTGTGTGTGTGTGTTTCTGTTTTGTTGTGTTGCTTTACACTGTGAGTTTGGGGCAGAACCAGCCCAGAAGTCGGCACTTAAGAGAAGTCCTGAGGGACTGCCCAGGAGTCATCACCTAACCCAGTGCTCTGTGCTCCTGCACAACCGCAAAACACCTTCATTTCTGATACGTGAGGGAGACAGATTGTTGGCTTGCCCCTTGATACTCCAGACCACTAGGTGGGCTTTTTCTCTGTGTAGCTAAATTAGCCTCGGTACCCATCTGGGTCCCCTGGAGGCCTTCTGTGTGGAGATCCAGGAAGGAGGTTTATGGGGTCAGCACTGGAAGCTGGGGTGGGGGACAGCAGGAGCCCGCCACGATGCCATCTCGGGGATGCCTCAGCTGACCCTATGGGGAAGCCTAAAGATATGAAGATTCCCAGAATATTCCACAGCATGGGCAGAGCCCAGTGCTCAGAGCTTGGGGAGAGAAAACTTCAGGATGGAAAGATGATTTGCACACAGAAGCAGGTAGTGAGGTCTGGAGGAAGCACTCTCCTCTTGTATTGTGCACGCACGAGCCCCTGAGTCTGCTCTCCTCGGGTTCTGCGGTCCATTCAATGGTGCGCAAATTACCGTTCCACTCAAGGCCAAGACCATGAGCACCCTCTGCCTCTTGCCTGCACCCCCCACATCCCATGCATCAGCAGGTCTTGTTGGCTCTAACTCCAAACTGACTTCTAATTTCAAAAAGGTTGAATGACCACTATTTTAAAACGTACTCTCATTCTGTCTTCAGTCACTCCCTGAAACAGCACTGAAAACAGGGCATCTCCTAGTTATTCATTGTCATGTAGGGTGGAGCATCCTGGCCGGAGTGTGTGCTGGGCCTCTGGGCCTGTGAGTCTGATCTGTGTCTCTGTCTGGATGGGTGGGCTCCGTGTCTGCTCATTCATGCCCTGCCTGTGCTCTAGCGACACGAGGCTGAGGGGGGAGTAATGCAGAACTCCTTCCTCAAGAGGCTTTGCATGCAGTAAACCCGGGGGTGTTAATAGAGCCAAGAGGGGGAAGGACCCAAAGTGAGTCCTGAAGGATAAATCATAGCCATCTAGGTAGATGGGGAGGAGAAAGGTGTTCCAGAAAAAAGGAACAATATCCCATGAAAACAAATAGTCCTCGGGAAAAACATGGGCATCATGACAATTCGTGTTTCACATACTTTGGGGTTCATTGCCTGCTTTGGAGATTTCCTTCCAGATAAAGAGAGCACCATGGATTTAACATCCCTGCCTCTCTTGACCCTCTCCATTCTTCCAGTGAAGGTTGAGGGATTTATCTGATTGGCCAGTTGGGAGAAAAATTGATAGGACAGCTTTAGGCAGTCCCTCTCCAGCCTGGCTCCCTGCCCCCAGCTCACCTGCCCCTCCATGAGGCACAGAGCTTAGGGCTCCCAGGACCACCTCTCTCTGGGGGGTGTGTGGGCTGCCCATGTTGCCAGGGACGGCGTGCACTGTCCGTGTCTTGTGGGGTTCAGTGTCAGGAATCTCGTTGTGGCTGCACACCCAAGCTCCTGTTACAGACTGAAGGTTGGTGTCTCCTAAACGTATGTTGAAGCTCTAACCTCCAATGTGACAGCATTAGGAGGTGAAGGCTTTGGGGGTGACTACGTTTAGATGAGGTCATGAGGGTGGAACCCTAATGAGGGGATGAGTGTCCTTATAAGAAGAGAAAGAGGGACCAGAGGTGAGGACAGCGAGGTGGCAGCCTTCTGCAAACCAGGGAAAAGGTCCTTCCAGACACCAAATCTGCTAGCACCTTGACATTGGACATTGCAGCCTCCAGAACTGTGAACAATGAATGCCTATTGGTGAAGCCCCTAGTCCATGCTATTCTGTCCTGGCAGCTTGATCTGAGGCAGCCCCACTGTCTACAACCAGCCGTGTCAGCACCCTGCTTGGTCTCCACCGGCTCCTCACTGGTCTCTCTCAGTTGTTCCTAACTCAGCGTGTGACTTCCTGGGCTCCCCCACCCCGAAGAATGCCATCCTATGTCTCCCTTCCTGAGGCTGCTCAGGGTGCTGACCCCTTTGCCCTTCCTGCCCTCATTGTGGGGCCCCCCCTTATTGTGGAGAACTTATCAGGAAGCTCTCTTCCTCCAATGCCCTCAGTTTCTAGGTGAAGAATTGAGGCGTAGGGCTTACTCAAGGTCACACACCCTGCAGGACCAAGGGCATATGACAGACCTTCATCATGTCCAGGCACATTGGGCCCTGCGCTCAAAAGAACCCTGTGCTGAGTTTGAATGATCTGCTGTTCCCATCTCTAAACGCTTTAAGAATTTCTGAACAAGGGGCGGCACCTGGGTGGCTCAGTCGGTTAAGCATCTGACTCTTGGTTTCGGCTAAGGTCATGGTCTTGGGGTCATGAGATCGAGCCCACTGTTCAGCTTTGTGCTTAGCAAGGAGCCTGCTTGAGATTCTTTCCCTCTCCCTTTCCCTCTGCTCCTCTCCCTGCTCATGCGTGTGCTCTCTTTCTCTCTCTCAAGTAAATAAAATCTTTTTAAAAAGAGGAAGAATTTCTGAACAAGGCCTCACATTTTCTCACTGGGCTCTGCACATGTAGCTGGTCCTGTGTGCAGAATCAGGGTTAGAGCTCAGGTCCCCTGAGCAAGCCTGGTGCATTTTCCAGCACCCCACCCTGATAGCTGAGTGCTGGTAACGCTGAACCAACCCATTTCCTGCGATGACAGGCAAAGCTAAAAGGCGGAGGCCTCAGCAGTTTCTTCCTTGGCCTGAAAGTCCCTGACGAATGGCGTCCCAGATTTCCTGGTTACTGTATCATTCCACCCCAGGCAAGACAACTGTTGCATTTTCTTTCTGTAAAAATTACCTCCTGGGACCCTTGATTGCTACCCGGGCTGAGGCTAGAGGCAGCTACTAGCATTGGAGTCCCCGAGGGTCAAATTGGCCTGACGTCCAGGAGGAGAAAAAGATCAGGACAGCCCAGAAAGTCTTCGGGAACATACATAGGACAAAAAGGACCTAAGTGCTGAGACAGCTGCTGGAATTGGGGACGTACAAGCCTAAAAATGAGCCTCAAACCTCCCCACCCCCTTTATTCCATGTCTCCTGCATGGAAACAGTGGGACATCGCTCTTTTTAAGGACACAGTGATGAAGAGCAGCTTCTTTCCAACACGAAGGTAGGGCTTCTTAGTCACAGCAGTCCAGTCCATCTGCAGCCAAGTAGAAGGGAAAGGGTGTCTCAGGTAGATTGGAATTTCCCACAAGGAAGAGCTTTTATTGACAACTTCTTCGGCACGGGTTCCCCGTATCCCTGAGATGCCCGTTTTCTCTAATCCCTTGGACCACGTGCTTATTGTTGAATTATTATTAAATTGCATGTGGATCCCACTCCTCACTGCCAAGGGACTTCTCACCCCATCAGCTCAGACTCCCTAAGCTCCTGGAGTAAGTCACAAGAGGAGAAGGCAGGCTGCTTTATGGAACCCCATGGAGCATGGTCACCTTCTTGTGGCACCGTCCACAATCTGGGGTCCAGTGTGGGATTCTGGTCCAAGAAGCAAGATTATCACCCACATCATAGAAACCGCAATTCTATAATACCTGCCTTTCAATGGACCATCAATCAGTTCAACCGTTTGGGGAGTGAATTGATGAGAAAAATTAACTCAAAAAATGTAAGACCACTAATTTCAGAACAAAACCTCCAGAACAAAAAGTTAAGGTTCTTAAATAATTCATGTTCTAGGTGGCCCATTGGAAGATGCAGGGCTTCCTAAATGATACATATGGGGAGAGCTGCGTTCTCAATGGGGAAACATGATGTTCTGCAGGTAAAGGTTCAGGGGGACAGTCGAGAGCTGCTATTGCCCGGGACATCGCAAACAGAACAGTGGCAAAGTCACTTACTTAGTTGCTTGGCTAATTAGCTACTTGCCCTTAAGGAAATATTCCTAGATTCCTTGCTAAGACTCAAAGGAAAATGAAAAATGTGACCTGATGTCTACCTATTCCTTCTAATTCTGTTTCAATATTAGGACAATATTAGAATATTCTAATGGGATTATGTTGGGTTAACGTCAGACGGCTTGGGGGTAGGCTGCTGAGTGCTACAATGATGTTGCCCACGGAAGAGTTCTATTTTCTGAAGTCATGGGAGTTTCCAAAGCAGCCGATTGACATAACGATTTACAGTCTTGCCTCCTGAATTACCAGGAAGCCAAGGCCCATTTGGGGGGCTGCCAGAGCTTCCTGACACCCTCTCTAGAAACGAGAGATGGCAAATGAATGCTCAGGAAGGGAGGAATGGGGAACACCAAAGACAGATGTCAGATCCCCAACCTCCCTCCTCATCTGTCCCTTGCTCCCCTGACTCCCAGTTTAAACTGCGTTCTGTGGCATGGAATGAGATTGATGAGGAAAGGCGCTGGAATGGGGCAGGGGCAGGGGCAGGGGCAGGGGCAGGAAAGTCACAAGAGACTAGAGGCTTCATCCCTGCAATCAGCCCATCATCCATATGGAGAAGGCTGCACAGCTCGCAGGTTGTTCAGCATCCCAGGGCCTGCGTGGGCATCTTATCAGCGTCTGCTCGGAGGCTGTTGTGTGCTAGACCCACAGCTGTCTGCTGACTCGATGGCCTTTGGATAAAGAAATGCATGGTTTGTCCTGGGGCACATGCAGGGACAGGGTGTGGGCAAAGGTCCTCTGCCTGTCCTTGGATGGAAACCACCAGCACTGTGTCCCGGGCAATGTCATCATGCGATGTGTCTCCATGGAGCCACTCCGTGGTGGGCAAGAGGACCCGGCTTTCAGCAGCGCACCGGCTGCTTGAACACCCCAGAACTAAGCAGGACAGCATCTGTCCATATCTGGGGGCAGGCTCTATGCCATATCACATTCCTAGTGTCTGATGTAAAGACCAGGAAACAGGAAGAAGGATGAAAGCAAGCTGAGTGAGGCCATCAGCAGCGGGACAGCGGTGCCTGAGGCTCTCCCCTGTCCTGATTCTGGTCCCCAAATTGCCATCCCCTGTCTGGAGCCCCTACTCTCGGGAATGAATTGCTTGCATCTCCTGCTCCCCAAATCATGCAGCAATGCCGGTGGCTGGAGGAGAAAGGAGCTGTGCAGCCTTCTCCATATGGATGATGGGCTGATTGCAGGAATGGAGCCTCTAGTCTCTTGTGACTTTCCTGCCCCTGCCCCTGCCCCTGCCCCTGCCCCATTCCAGCGCCTTTCCTCATCAATCTCATTCCATGCCACAGAACGCAGTTTAAACTGGGAGTCAGGGGAGCAAGGGACAGATGAGGGGGGAGGTTGGGGATCTGACATCTGTCTTTGGTGTTCCCCGTTCCTCCCTTCCTGAGCATTCATTTGCCATCCTGAGGTAAGAGCGCCCCTGTTCTGTCAGAAAGCATGCAACTAAGGGTACATGGGTTACATGAAGGAAGTTTTAACGAACTTATCAGGATAACCTAATTCTGGACAGGAGTGATACAAATATGAATGTGAGGAATGCATCTTTTCTTCGAAAGAGACAAGGGAGAAAGGAACCACGGGCCACCAAGGGAAGAGTGGAGAGATGGCAGATTCCCCTGTCGAGAAGCTTCTTCTCTGGCAGTGCTCCCTGGGCTGCAGTGAAAGCTTACCCAGGAGGCTTGCTGGTCACTGCCCCAGGGCCACCAGGGGGACACCGTAGTCAGGGTCACGGAAGCCCTGAGCTACTCCTCAGATGGCTGGGTCAGAGCCTCAGTCACTCAGGGAATTCCAAGTTGGTCCTGCTTTGGGGAATTAATGGGACTGATAACTTCAGGGCAGTGTGAGTGTGTGTGTGTGTGTGTGTGTGAAACACATATGCAGGTTGAAAGCTAGTAATAAGACAAACACCTGTGCACCCACCATCCAGATAAAAAGTAAGCTTTCTGTCTTAATGTACCTTAAATTCTTATTAATCATAATCCTCGGCTTATGAGGCAGTACTATTGATTCGTGTTCTCTTTTAGCCAATTAGCTACTTTATTTGCAAGTACAACATAAACGAGCACATGTGAACTCATCACCCAACCCCAAAACTATACATCGGCTGTAAATTACACCTGGCATTGGGCTCCACCCATAGCCCACCCTCCCCCAAAGCCTACCCGCTTTCCAGAACTTCACATTGATCACACCCTTCCCCAGGTAGCATGTGAATCCACTGGACGGACTTCTCATCCACCTCCTTCCCATAGAGCCTGCTCCTATGAACCCTTCTGAGTGGGTCGCGGATCTGGTGACTCACACTGCCAAGCTCAGACAGCAACTCGTGATCAAAGCACCAATCTGATTTCCTCTCTTAGAAGTTTAGAATTGGCACCTCAAGGCTCTGTGTAATTTATGCAGGGCATTTGAGCGGGGAGGTCATGAAAAGCTGCGCCTCAATTGGCTACATTTCTGCCATATGCAAGGGGACAAAAAGAGCTAGTCCTCAGAGAGAAGGAAAAACAGAGGTGGCACGCAGCAAAAAATCAGGGAAGAGGGAGAGATGGCTCCCCAGATGGAGTTGGAGAGTGGTCTCCTGGTCCCTTGCTTCCTAAATCTTGATCCCAGAACCTCTCAGGGCTGGGTCGCCTGTAACTTCTTTTGGGTTTTGGAGGTGCGCCTCCTCTTTGTTTAAGCTGCACTGGGTGGATTGCTCTACCTAGCAGCCAAGCAATCTGAGAATGCAGCCGTGTTTGCGTGGTACAAAGCCACACCTATATCTTATATTCAAGAGCACTGGTTGCTAATGAAGCTCTGACCTTCATGGGTTGAAACAGTCGAGATAGAAGTGGTTGTGGAGTGGAAGAGCTAGACATCTGCCTTGTCCCCTGAGCTCTTTCCATGCCAGGGACTTACTTATCCTGTCTTCAATTAAGATTGCCCAAAATAAAAGTGACTTTGGACTCATCACCACTAAAACAAGAGAAGAATTGTTATGTGCAACCAGAGGGTGGTGGGCAGCAAAGACACAGTATATGTCAGCCCAGGCTGAGCAGTCCTAGTGCCACACCACCAGAGCTACACACCGGGAGACCCAGCTATAATTTCCCGTCTTGAATATCTGACATGTAACCTTCTGACTATAACCAGCAGGACTTGCTATAGAATTTGCAGGGTCGACTATAGAATTTTCAGGGTCCAATGGAAAGAGAAAGCAGAGCTTCTTCAAAAGGCATTAAGCATTTCAAGACAATGAAAGTTTCATTGTCTTATGCTAAATGCTTAGCACCAAACGAAATGCCAGATCTTCATGGGGACCTGTGAGACGTTACAGGTCATACACCCATGAAGCTGGCTATGACCATCAGAAGAGTGGGTGGTGCTATACTGCTCAGGAGACACATCAATCTTAGTTCCCGCAAAGAAAGTCCATTTAAGTCCTTTAATATAGTTTCTGCACCACTGGGAGCTGCCATTCAACATGTGTTGAATAAATGAATTGCCCGCGGCATGAGCTAGTGGCTGATATGGGAACGTAACGTAATTTCTCCTCCAAACACCAGAATGAAGGAAAGAGTGTGGTAAAGTCACCTGTTACAGAGAGCATCAATAAATTGACCAAGTCTAGGTCTTGGGAAAAGTATAAGCAAGAACAATGCTTTAAAATGCATTGAAGACCCAGGAAGAATAGTCCTAATGGCTGGACTGAAACACCCCTCAGGCTCAGGAGGGTTGCCTAAAATTACGATTACAAGTCAAGAAATAATAGGAAGTATGAATCATTGCCTCAGTTGGCTCTTTGGGTTTTTTTGCCTCTGGTTGAGCCAGGCCAACTGTTTAAAACATCTCTAGGTTCACTCCAAAGCCACTGGACCAGAACCATTACTGACTGAGCCCTGGAATCTGCATTTCCCACAAAGCTTCCAGTTGATTCTTTTTTTTTTTTTAAAGATTTTATTTATTTATTTGAGAGAGAGAAAGCATGAGAGGGGGGAGGGTCAGAGGGAGAAGCAGACTCCCTGCCGAGCAGGGAGCCCGATGTGGGACTCGATCCCGGGACTCCAGGATCATGACCTGAGCTGAAGGCAGTCGCTTAACCAACTGAGCCACCCAGGCGCCCCTTCTAGTTGATTCTTAAACACAAAGAAGTTTAAGACTCACTGGTATAAAGGAATTGTCAATCCTTGACCTCATATTTCCCAAAGAGTATTTCTGCCAATCTCTTAAAAGATTATTTGATAGGGCAAAGATGAGGACATACCAGCCTCAGTGGACATTTGGAAGAGAAACTTTGGATGATGTCGGCAGAGAGAGGTAGTGATGGAGCTGGATGTCTGTAGAAACAATATTCTGGTGTATCTTGACTGCCTCTTAGCTTTCCCCCAGATGTTTTCTTTATGGCCCAGGCACTACTTGAAATCATTCCATACCTTGTTCTGAGAGAAACACTTAATGCAGTCCTAAGAATATTGTATTAGAAGAGAATGGCCATGTTCAGTCATTGGCTCACCAGGCTGACTTACTTCCTATGAGCCCAAGTCACTCGTCTAACTTAGGGGTTTGTGTGAACCAGGTAATTTCTAAGACTCAGCTCCGATATCCTGGCATGGTAGAAGCCATGTGATCATGTAGAAAGGACACTGGACCAGACCTCAGAAGACCTGGACTCAGTCCAAGCTCCAGCTCCAATTAAGTCTTGGATTTTAAGTAAGTTCCTAATTTATCATTTTTGAAATTTTGAAATGGACATAATAAATTTAAGACTAAGAGATTTTTGAGAATTAAATGAGAAAATGTGATTGAAAGCACCCTGATACGTTTATATCAATAAAATGTCAGGCATGATCCCATGTTTCTGAGTATAAGCAATGATACAGTGAACATCTTTGGTGTATCTTTGGGTGTACCTTTGTTTATTCCAAGAGATGGTATTATTGGACAAAAGGCATTATTGCCAAAGGTGGAATTTAGGGGTCAATAGATAAGAACATTTTTAAAGCCCGTGATGCATATTGCCAAATTGACCACTACAAAAGTTGTTCAAATTTACCTTAAACAAGCATCGTATATGAGTGCTATTTCCTATCACTCTGGTTGACACTGAGTATTATCCTTTATCTTCATGTTTCCAAATTTGGTCTTGTTGTTTAATATTCCTTAAGTCTCTGGTGGTGTTGATATTTAAAACATATGTGCATAGTGCATTTGCATCTCCTCTTTATGTATTTATTCTTTTAGTGAGACAATGCACAGAAAGCCCCAACACAGGATGAGGCGTGTATGAAGACTTCAAGAAATGTCAGCTCCTGTTTTTCTTTCTCCGATTGTCTAACAGCATGGCCAATGCTCTCCAAGTCTGTTACTTCACCCACCACTCTTTATGGCATTTCTTGACACATTAAAAAAAAAAACAACACTTTAATTTTATGGTAGTCAAACATTTGAAGCATGAGCTATGAGACAGCTAATATTTATAATGCCATAAATATATTACCTATCACACGTACAGCGTGAATTCTTCCCTTCCCCCACCTCCGTACACACTCTTAAAAATGTATTTTGGGAAGGTTTACTTTGCAGGGATACTGGAGGCTTCTCAAATTTTTAAAGTATTTGTCACATGTTGAGCTGTCTGGCCCCATTTGTTCACAGGGACATAATTGACACAAGTTTCCCGTGGATATTAGTTTAGGATTTTTTTTCTCTTGCTGACTTCCTTTTGATAACCATTCTTTTCTATTTCATGAAGGTTTTCAAATTTAAGGAAGTAGTTTAGATTTTAACCTTCCTGTCATGTCAGCTCCGTATTTTTCTTCTTAATTTTGTATGCTTATGTTGTCTGTAATCTTCTCATTATCTTTTTCTGGTGGTATATCTATTTTCATTCTTTCAAAAATGATTTATTAAGGACCTACTAAGTTTTAGGTGTTTTCTCAGGTGGGCAAAAAATGGACAGCATTCCTACGCTCCTGGTACAAATATGATCTAATGTTCTCTGCGTTAACTGTTTCTCAGAGAAAGATGCATTCGTCAGACTTTCCCCCCCTTAATTTATTAATCTGTGCATTTGCCTTCATGATTTCCTTTTTTCTCCTATTTGTTCTGAATTTGGATCTCACACTCTTTCCCAAATGCTTTTTGTCTTTATTTTAATTTTTCTTAGTAGATACTAAAAGAATTTTAGGCTATAAATCAGATCCTGATGATAACCTAAGTTCATTTGCAGAGTTCTCTTTCTTTAATGTATTTAACTTTTTCTGATTCTGAAAGTATCAATCTTTACATTTGTAAACCCTCGCACACATTTGTTCCGAGATAGCTTCTCCTAACTGGAGATCAAGAAAATATATGACAGTTTTTAATTTTTATTTTTAAAGCTTTTTAACTTATTACTTTAAAGTTTATTTTAGACTACATCAGCTAAGGACTTAATTTCAATTTTTAAAAAAGTTTTAGGTGGCTAACCCTGTTCTCAGCACTATTTATCAAATAATTCTTTCCTCACTAATTAATGATGTCACTGTTTTCATGTCAAATCTTCTGTGTCTCCTGTCTGGCTGAGCAGTCTCATTTATTTGGATGTGTTTATATTTTAATTACTCTAGGTTTATAATGTGTGTTAAGGGCTTCATCGTTACTCATCTTTAAAAGAATGATTACCGCTTCTACCTATTTATTTTTTTTCAGATTGTCTTTGAAATCTCCTTCTAATATTAAAAAAAAGAATCCAATAGAAAGTTAGTGGACTTTCATTGAACCTGTAGTTAATTTGGGATAAAAATGTCATATTTACAACTCTGAGAAGTTTTTCCTCCAGGAACATGGCAACTTTCTCCAAACCTCTCCAGTTTTTTTATTTTTAGATGTCTTCTGTAGTTTGCTTTTGTTTTTCTTGAATGGATTCTTACATTTTTTTTGCTAAGTTTATTCCTGGATATGAGCTGTATGTCTTTGTACGAGTATACATAATATGTGTAGTTGTATATACATACACACATACGTACACACGTACATACGGTGGATCTCTCTCCTACTAAGTGTTGCCATTAATAAGGAGATTAAGAGAGGAGCCTGCCTGGCTCAGTCAGAAGAACATGTGACTCTTGGTCTTGGGGTCATGAGTTTGAGTCCCACATTGGATGTAGAAATTACTTAAAATAAATAAGCAAAATTTAAAAAAAATAAGGAGGTTGATAATTCATTCACATTCATTCATTACGTCTCACAAGCTGCTTAAAGAAAAGACTTTCTGTTTTAGAGCAGCTTTAGGGTTACAGCAATATTGAGCAGAAAGTACGGAGAGTTCTCATATGCCCCTACCCTAACACATGCATAGCGTCCCCCACTATCAGCATCCTACAGTGATACATTCGTATCACCCCAAGTCCGTAGTTTAAATTAGAGTTCATTCTGGGTGTTGTCCATTGTCTGGGCTTGGACACAGCTACAGCGACATGTGTCTGCCATTATAGTACATATAGAATAATTTCACTGCCCTTAAATCCACTCCCTATTCATGTCTCCCTCCCCCAACCCTGATAATCACTGACCTTTGTACTGTCTCCTTTTTTGCCTTTTCCAGAGCGTGAGATAGTTGGAATCCCATAGTAGGTAATCTTTTCAGATTGTCTCCCTTCACTGATCAATACAAATTTAAGTTTCCTCCATGTCTTTTCATGGTTTGAAAACTCATTTCTTTTTAGCACTGAATAACATTCCCTTGCCTGGAGGCACCCCAAGTGATCTGTCCATTCACCTACTAAAGGACATATTGGTTGCTTCCAGGTTTTGGCAATTATGAATGAGGCCTCTAGAAACATCTGTGTGCACATTTTTGCGTGGACTTTAAGTTTTCAACTCCTTTAGATAAATACGAAAGAGTACAGTTGCTGTATTATATGGTAAGAGTATGTTTGGTTTGTAAGAAACCGTCAGACTGTCTTCCAAAGTGGCTGCACCATTTTGCATTCCCACCAGCAACGAATGAGAGATCCTGTTGCCCCACATCTTTGCCCACATTTGGTGTCGTCAAGGCTCTGATTTGGGCTATTCTAACAGGTGCGGAGTGGTATATGACTTATGATGGGGAGCATATTTTATATGCTTATTTGCCATCGGTCTATCTTTTCTGGTGAGGTGTCTGTTAAGGTCTTTAGCACATTTTTTCATAAGATTGTTTGCTTTCTTACTGTTGAGTTTTAAGAATTCTTTGTATATGTTGGATACCAGTCCTTTATCAGATGTTCTTTTCCTTAGTTTTAATTCTAACTTCAGTTAGTTATCTTGCGATTTCTGATAGATATAGTCTCTCAACAATAAGCAATTTCTCTTGCAAGTTGTTTCTCTCACATGTCTTATTGCATTGGCTTCAATGTCTAAGACCATGTTGGAGAGACGTGGTGATAATGGGCATCCTCTCCTGGTCTTATCTTTCAGGGGTCTTCCTAGAGAGCTCAGCTTTAAGTATGATGCTAATTATTGCTTTGAGATTGATAGTAAGTGTTCTTTGAGGAAAATAGCTTTTCTCCCTTGCAGTAAAATATGATTTCATATTTAAGGCATAACAGTTGTCAAATTTCTGCTATGGGCTAACTTTATAATGTAAAGAAGAGATCAGAGGTTCTTTGCCTATTTTCAAGCTAGAACTAATACTCTTATCTCCCTGGCAAAATGAGGTCTGCATTTTTCTTTTTTTCTCTAAATTTAAATTAACACTGCAGTAATTCTAGCTTCATTAAAGCTGTCTTCTCTTGGGGCGCCTGAGTGGCTCAGTCATTAAGCGTCTGCCTTCGGCTCAGGCCATGATCCCAGGGTCCTGGGATGGAGCCTTGCATTGGGCGGGCTCCCTGCTCAGCGGGAAGCCTGCTTCTCCCTCTTCCACTCCCCCTGCTTGTGTTCCTTCTCTCGCTGTGTCTCTCTCTGTCAGATAAATAAATAAATTCTTTTAAAAAACCTGTCTTCTCTCAATTTTATTTTTACTAAATTTGCACATAATGGTCCCTATTTATCACCTTTTATTGATGGGGATTCTGAGTTTTCCAAATCATTACCTATAAAGAGAAAAGAAAAATGGAAAAGAAAAGAAAAAAGAAGGAAAGTAGAAGGTTATTCTCATTCCTGCCTGATCTCAGCTCCCTTCTCTGGTTTCCTTGGAACCCAAGGTCCTGCTCCTGCTGGAGAAATGGTGCTATTTGCCCTCTTCCGAAGAGTGACCCCCCCACTCTCGGGGGTCCAATCGCTGCTGGTGCTACCATGTATGATTTCTTGAGGCTCAGTACACAGAAGTCAGCGAAGATCACCATGCTTATTTTCTCCTTCCGTGAGACTTGTCATTTATTGGAAAAGGGTCTTTTCTTTTTTTTTTCCTGTCATGGTAGCAAAATTTCTTTTTGTAGTTTGTAGACTACAAGTATGAGTCAGGGTGATTTTTATTTTGATTCTTGAGGACACATAAAGCCAATTTCCTTTTCTCTGTTGTATTCTCTGGAGAAACAATTATTTTGTGAATGGTGTGTACGGATTTTTTTTTTAACATTTATTGTTTTATTATGTTAATTGGTGCTTGCAAGTTTTCAGATATCCATCTGTCATCCTGCTACACAAACAGGGGCATTTGTGTGCTTTCTCACCTTCTTGCTTCTATGCCTCCTGTGGGTTGTAAGAGCCAAAGGAGACCCTTGGAATCATGTGGTCCAGCATTCCCAGAACCTGTCCAGGAGACACTAATTTTGAACGATGATCTCTGCCAAAGGATCTCGTGGCCAAATCCGCAGATTCGCAAGAGAAGTTCTGCCACAGAGAATTGTATTTCACTTAGTTTAATCCAGACATTTTCCAGGCATTTTTATCATATAATCCTTTCCTTCCCAAACAACATAGCAGGTCAGCAAAGCCCTTGGAAAACACATTGCCCCTACCCACTTGTCCCAGAAGAGTCTCCCCACTCCCTTACTGAGCAATGAAGTGAAAATTCTGTCAAAGCCTCATGTTGATCACTTGAAGGTATTTATGATTGTGACTCATTCTGTGGTGCAATCTGTATGTAAATATAATCTCATAATATTTATGGAGACATATCTCTTTCCTCAATGTGAGAGCAGCCGATCTCTGCTGTTGTTCTCATAAACCCTCAGTCTTTCCAGTTAGTCTTGAAATTTTGAGCTCTTGTTGCTTATGGACACCTGTGCTGTGTGCATCTACCTGACTCTTCAGGCAAGGTCCTGGACCCGTGCAGCAGCTGTTCCTGTGGGAGGGCTGCTCTGGGGAGGCACATTTCCATCTGGGGGCATTGCAGGCTCACGGGGGTGGGGGGTGGGGGGGGTAATGCGCTCCCTGCTATCCTGAGACCAATGCCCTGAGTCGTTTACCTATGGGGACCAATTCCGTTTTCTCCTTCCCAGGGCTAACACTGCATGCCTGACTTCAGCCAGTCAACCGGCCAGAGTGCTTGGAGCTATTTTTCCAAGAGGGATAAAAGGGTCTGGCTCCTCCTTTATCCTCCATTGTTCAATCTCCTTTAACCACTGCGAGAGCATTGCCCAAGCACCACAGGGGGTTAGGAATCCAGAGCAAAGTAATCCAGAAAATTCACAGCTGCCTTTGGCCAGGCAACAGTGGTGCCCCAGGACCCCGAATTTCTTTCATTGTGTCAGGGGAAACTTGTCAAGGATCCCCTGCATCACCTTCCCAGGGAGCTCACATTAAAATGCAGATTCCTATAGACCTAGCAAAATAGCATTCCCTCTCAAGTGGGTCCTGGGAATGGCCTTTGAAACAAGCCCCCCCAGGTGATTGTTTTGCACGAGAAAGTGTGAGGTGGTCTGTTTCCAGAATTACAAACCACCTTTTTCTTTACCAAGTCTTTGAACTCAAGTATCAGGTAATATCTCTTACTGTAAGTACAAGATCAAATTGTTTCTTTTTTCTTCCTTCCTCCCTCGTTTAACTGCTTCTCAATAAGCAATCCCTGAGCCCTGTTCACGCAGCAACTCCATCCTCCCTCCAGGGGTTTAGGACTCTGGTAACCTCCTCTTGGTCCCAAAGAAAAACCCTCCAGCTTTGAAGTACTGGGAGCAAAGAGAACAATAAAGGGCCTCTTCAAGGGGCTTAAAATAAACCAGAACAAAGGGATGCCTAAGCCTTCCTTGGGCCATTATCTCTCCCTGTGTCCTCCAAGGGGCTCCAAACAACAACCACAAAACAAAGAAAAGCCACGTTCTTCCTCTCCCTGCCTCTGGAAGCAACTGCCAAACAGAAACACGGTCTTGCCTCTGGCTGGTGAGTTCACCCGGGCACTGATTTCCCGAGGCTCTGCCGTGCTGACCTCCCCTTGTGAGGCAATCCTATGTATGGTATTCAGGGGATCATACAAACAGCAGAGTAAATAAGCATAGCATCAAGTTAAATCCTGGCTTCCCAGGGGAAAATGCAGACACGATCATTTCATCCACTCATGAATTATAAATGCAAAAATATCTCCAGAAAAACAAACAAGCAAGACTCTTTTATGTGTAAACTTATTAGTAAGACGGCTGCTGGGAGGACTGTGGCTCTTTGTGTGAACGTTATCTTACTTACAAATAGAAATAAACATTTGTCGACACTTACTTTGTGTTGTATATGAGCAACGCATGTACAATAGTTTACACTTATTAACCATGTACCATGTGACAGGCCCTGGGTGAGAGCTTACATGTTTATCTCACTTACGCCTTACAACAGCCAGAGGAGAAACTCGTTCAAAGGAATACCCATTTTACAGTTGAGAAAATGGAGGCTTAGAGTGTTTTACGGTCCCAGATTTATAAGCTTCTGAACTTGGAAATAAAAGCCAGGTCTGCCGAAGTCTCGACTCCATTCCTTTAATCCCATTTATTATACATTATTTTTTTTACCATCTTCCTAGCTAGAACCTGTTTTCATAACCAAGCTATCCCGTGGTCCTGGGAGGGAGAAACAGGCACGTTTACCCCATATTCTGACGCTACAGAGCTGGTCCTGCTGGGTAACCCGACTCGGAGTCTGCTCCCGGGCCCAGTGGGGCTGTATTCCTGTCTGCATGGGCTGCGGAGACACGAGGCACGGCGTGGCTTTGTCCACCAGGAAACAGTGGCGCCCACGCAGGGACCAGGGACCCGGAAATTCACTTCTAGGTGTACAAGCAGGTGCCCTAGGCAGGTTTGCCTGTCTCTGTCCAGGTCTTTGAACGTGAAGTTGGAGCGACTCTTCTGTAAATTCCAAGCCCATTTTTAAATGTTTGTTTCTCATTTCAGAGAGGATGAACAATAACAATTACCTTAAATTTAAGTGCCTCCAGATGCTGCTCAACGATGGGTATTCTAGATCCTGATTTCCTGCTCCTGATTCTAAGTCCTGGTTCTGGCCTCTGAAGGCAGGCACCGGGAGATCTCTTTCCACCACAGGGACAGACAGGACTGTGACCTCCGGTGGGTGTCCGTAAAGCTGTTAGTCCCCAGGCTTTTATCACTGACCACCCTGGTGCAACCATCACGCGTCCAGTTGAACTAGATGAGCATGGCCTCAGAAAGAAGAAGCAGGCAGAATAAGTGCTCAACAAGGTTCTTACTACATTCTCCCTATAGTGCTGGGGAGGCTCAGGAGGGGCACTTTTACCAAAGAAATGGGGCGTAGGAATGTGACCTCCAGCCTCTGGAGGCTCTTTCTATCTAAATTGCGGGAGCTCCCTCCATAAACACAGAGAGGAACTGCCCCCCCGCCCCACACACAGGCACAAGTGGCCGGACTGGGAGCACACGGTGGAAGATGAGGGGCCAGCGACCCTCCGGTGCAGAAGAATGATATAACCCCTAAAGTCTGAAAGCAAAATGCAAGTCCAAGAAGGCAGGCAGTTATACTCCACTGAACCATTTGCTCAGTGTGCTTCGCTGAAACTGTAAGGGTTGTGTGGAAACGGGGTATGGCCCGGTGTACCTGGGACACACTGGGTGAGCATGTGAGCAGCTCAGGTTTCTTTACTGCAGGACTTGAGAGCTTTTGCTGTGAATCATCAATCACAAGACACAAAGCCTTATTGCCATTTGCAGAATTTTCCAAACTTACTTGAGCATAGAAACCTTATGTGCGTGGGATGAATAGCATGGGGGTGCCGGGGTGTGGGCGCATGTCTGTCTGTGCATGTTTGCATGTGCGCGTCTGTGAGTGTGAGTGTGGGGTGCCCACGGGGGTCTGGATAGAGTCTCCTGGTCACCCTGTTGAAAAATGCTACAATAGAGTTATTTGCCCAAGACACCAAAGCCAACACCTTGGTGACAGTAGTCTCAGGATCCGTATTCAGCCTTTCTCCTGGCTGCAGCCTCATCTCTAAAACTCAGCCCACTGACATCCAGGCAATGACTCCAGTGTCAGAAATAGCCTAGGGCAGTTTTCACCCCCACTCCCAGAACCCTCTGCCTCTGTGAAGGGGGTTGCTTTGAGGAATTTGTGAGGACTCCAAACAAACAGAGTGGTGATAAACCTCAGCCTCTGCATGAGGGTAATCTGCTCTGCAGTGAGAAGAGCAAGAGACAGATGAGAAAGAGTTTGTGATTAAGGATCTGTGGTCTATGCTCATGGAAGGAAGTGGGTGCAAAGAGAAATAGCTGAATATTGATGTGGGTAGCGTTCCTACCCGTAGGCCCTTCCAAGAACCCTACAAAAAAAACCAAAAAACAAAACAAACAAAACAAACAAACGGACAAAAAAACATCTCTTTTCTTTCAGAGCAGCTTTAAAAAAAAACAAATTGTCTTGTCATCTTAGCGGGTACTAGCAAAGAGTCCATTTCTGCCCCTTGCCCCCCACCCCCCCGCAACCTTGGATCTACCAGGTGCGAAAGGCACTGGGCTGCCCAAGCTGTAGGCTGGTTTTATTTATTTGCTTAAGGGGCAGGTTGAGCTTACCACTCTCTCCCCTGCTGACCATCCTAAATCATACTGCCCTTCCAGCTTGTGGGACGGAAACCTCAAAGGGCCAGGGGGCTGAGCCCTACTTAGCATCTGTGAATGCCAAGCAACCCAGAAACTTGAAAGGGATTCTCAGCAGCTCCCTTGAGAAAATGCCATTAATTAATTTTGCAGCTTCTGGTCACGCCAGAAAAGCCTCAGGAAGTCAGTTTGCTACTCATCTCCACTTTCTTAGGTTTTTAGCAAGCATTGGAAACTGAGCCCATCAGCCCTACAATCCACAGCCTCTGCAAAAGTGTCTGCAGTGAATGTTGAGTTTTATCCCCTGAGCCAAGGCTTCGTTGAGGAAGGAACCCGGGGCCCAAGGGGTGGGGGACATCTCAGAAAAGATCATCACCATAGAAAAGAATAGTCTGAACTCTCGCAGAGTTGGGGAAAATTACATTTCTTTTCCGGACTTGGAAGCACAAGGGAAAATTTCATGTTTGAACTATGTAACCCGGGCAAGAGGTTGACAAATGCTCAGGCTCGGAGGGATGCATACTGCGTGACGTTGCTTCCGCTGATGATCCTGTTCTTTGAAGTCTCTGTGGCTGAAACACTGACGTTGGACGTTTGAGCAATCACAGATGACCACGGCCCGCGGTGAGAATGCCCTGCCATCAGTGATAAGGCCTCTTGAGAAAGGCCACACCACTCCCGCCTGGCCTCGAGGGGTGCAGGGAGCTGCAGCAAAGCTGTTTACCTTTCAAGCATCTTGATGCAGATTCTTGTCCATGTGTGCGATGATTGAGGGGGATTGACCAGAAAGGGAGTAACGGCTTTAGGCAAGTAGAACCTTTGCTGGAAGAGAGAGCCTGAAGTGTGGTGGGGGGCGGGGGAGGGGGGCGGGGAAGGTAGTGACAGCCAAGATTCAGCGTTGACCCCTTCACACTCCAGGTCACCAGACTCCTAACAACTCAGATTCACAGAGTTCCCAGAAGCACTTATACATAGTTTATGAGACCCACTTAGGATTTCATTGTTTTTATTTATTCTATTTTTTTCATTTGAGCGTAGTTGTGGATTTCACTGATTTTAACTTATCCAGTGAACCCTCATTTCTAGGTGCAGTTTTAAGTATGCAGTTTTGTTTATGAAGAGGTTTTTTTTTTTTTTTTTATTGAAGGCCTCTGAAAAACCTATAAATTATCCCACTCAAACGGTTCCGGGGATGGATTTTTGGTATTGTTATTCTAGCATGGGACTCTTGTGTTTTATTTATTATTACAAAATACAGGAACATACAGATCAGAAAAAGAAGGTCTCTCAATTTCATCCCTGGGAGATAACCACCATTAATCATTGCTATGCCTCATGCCAAAAAAATTTTTTCTATGCATATGAAATCTTTTCTGTTTGTGACAACTATCTAGGCAAGGGACTTTAGAATTGGCTTTAGGTAAGTAAAAATAATACATGTTTTTTAAAAATTTCAGTACTGCAGTCTGGATCACACTATATAGCCAAACTGCACTTTATCTTCTTGTTAATGACTTCATAGTATTTCATTGGATGGGTGTTTTGTAATTGATTAAACGAATTCCCAATTGATGGACCGTTAGGGTGTTTCCAATTTTCTTTTATGCAATTAAAAACAATGGTGCAGTGAGGTTTCTCACAGCGATACTTTTGCACATTTCTGCTATTATTTCCATAGCATAAATTCTGAGAAGGGCAGAATCACGGCCCCAAGGAATGTGGACGATTTTTAATTTTGATGGCTTACAATTTTTTATTTCCCTGTTGTCTTCTAAGGTACCATGCTCCCTGATAGTTTTTACTTCACACTTCTCTGCTAACCCTGAGGATGATCATCCTGTTCCGTCCTTATCTACTGCAGGGGAAGAATGCACTACACCTTAACAGTGATTCTCTCCTAAGATGTGGTTATGTTTCTGTTTTACTGTTCCCTCCATAATTTTCTTTGACTTGCAAATTTTCGACCATAATTATAAGATGTATTAAAGGGAAGTTTGAGGGCTAAGTAGTTTTCATGGTTGAGAGAAATCACATATGATTGGAGATTAGAAAAGATTGTCATGCCGGAGAATGTCCACCTCCTAATGGCTGGGCAGAATTTCCACCTGGGCAGGAACGCATTATGATTGAAGAGAATCCCCAAGACCCAGGGAAGGAGGTGGAGACGTTGATGGACAATGGGGAGCAAGCGGAGATTTTGGTCCCAAGACTCTGATCGGGCTGGGGTTTAGGAAAAAAAATCTAGCAGCGATGTCTCTCCGGGGAGAGCCCAGCCCTAAAACAAGGTCCCCTGTGCAGGCACGAGGTAAGGAAGACAAAACCACGCTAAAGCAAGGGGCCAGACGGGGAGGCCCCGGCCTCAAACACCGTGCAAGCACAAGTGTTAGCTCTTGGGGGGATGGCCTTGTGCCTCACGTAAGACAGGGGGCCTCAGGCGTCCTTTCCAGAAGCAGTGCTATGCCATGTAAGCAGGTTTTCCTAGCTTGGCTGTTTGTGAAAAATAAATCTGGGTGGAAGGCCTAGAAGTCTTGTGCAATTTCTCACTGGCGAGAGGTCAGGCTCAGGCTAGCAAAGAGAGGGCCACTTCAACCACAGTGACCGCCTTTTCCCTCAGGAAGATTGCATTTCTCCAACACATCAAAAACAAAAAAAAAATGCATGGGTTTTAAGTGTTTCATTTCTAGATCAATATCTTCCAAGGAGAGAGAGAAATTACAATTCAGGGGAAAACAAAACAGAAACAGTTTAAACTCTGGCCACTGGCCCTCTCTTTCAATCGCCAGAACACAGTGTCCAGGGGACAGTGTCAGACCTTTATTTTTCCATGTTTTTCGGCCAAATGTGTTCCCACCATCAGTCCATTCACTTCTCAAAAGAGCCACATGAAACAGGCCTGTTAAGTGCTTTGTCAGAGACGAAGAAACAGGCTTAAGGGGATAGCATTTTTAAGATAGGTCTTTGGCAACAAAATAACACCCAGATCGGTCCCTTATAACCACAGAGTTCCGCTTCGCACACCAGCTACGCCTTGGCAGAGAGTGGGCGTGGCGCCACGTTGTCTACGGCCAGATGCGAGGGGGTAGCTGATCTGGGGCCGGAGATGTTCTCATGGCCAAGAGGAAAGAGCAAGAAAACGTTCTCTTAGAGTTTCAGCCAGGAAGTGGCACGTCATATCACTTTTGCTCACTTTTCACTGAGCAAAGCGAGTGCCGACCTCCGTGCACCGTCGGGGCATGGGAAGCAGAGGACCCAGCAAAGGATGCTGCAGCCATGGCTGCTGGAGCCACTGTGTAAGCTTCAGACAGGGCAGGGGAGCAAGAATGCAGGCTGCCACGGGGCCAGTGAGGGGATGGGGGGCGGGACTTCAAAGGCCCACCTCTCAGGCTCCAATGCTCTGGTTCTTTCTATTACACTGCATTCCTTCTCCAAACCCTACACAGGATTTTGGCCCATCTGATGGAGCTCTGATTCCAGAACTGTGCCTCGTCTTCCTGGTCTTTGTCTGCATTTCTGTTCCATGTTGTAAAGGGCCACTTAAGAGCACCAGGTTTCCCACCTGCAAAACATGACCACTGGACTGGGCCTCAAAGACCAGAATAACCCAGTGGTGTAAAAATACTGACTCAGGTCCAGCTCAAGTTCAGCTTTCTTTCTGGATATATTAATTTGGGTTTTTGACCCATCCTCCCTGGATCTCCAATACATTTGGTCTCTCCACTGGGATCCTCACTCTCCCTGGCTTCTTCCAATTCTCCATCACCCCATTGTGAGGTGCCCACATACTTTGCAGCCACATGGCAAGTATAGGAAAGAAAAGAGGGCGGGTCTCCCTTATGAAGGGTGTCTCCCCAGAGTCTTCCACCAAAGGGTGCTGGTGGCCTCCCTCCTGCATCCGTGATGAACCTGCAGAGGCGAGGGCTCATCTCCAATTCTTCAAGGTTTGTGCTCCTTCTTTTTCCACGTCGTATTAGCAAGAGTCAATTTTAGGAGCTGCAACAGTCAGGTCTGTGCAAACAAATTTTCTAATGATAACCGGACTAAATAGTTTGCCCAAGAACAAACAGTGCTTTGCAATTGGCAAAATGCCCTCTCCCGGGGGGTTTGAGGCTTGTAGGATACTTGATGTGGATGAAAATGAGAAGTCAGAGGTGCTCAGCCAGGGGTCTGACAGGTTAATGCTTAGACCTGATAACCAGAAGGTAAGCAGAGAAAACAAACAAAAGCAGGATTACTACAAATAAGAAAGGCACTTTGGACAACCCAGAATCTAAGAAAGTCGAAGAGGAAAAGCACCTACCAACTCATCACTTGGCTTTAGATATAAAGAAAAGCCCCTACCAACTCATCACTTGGCTTTAGATATAAAATCTAGATGCTTGCTTACATAAACTTGGGTATTCAGGTTTTTAAAAAATTAACATCAGTAGGGGCCCCTGGCTGGCTGCATAGAGCAACCTTGCAGCTCTTGATCTCAGAGCGGCAAGTTCATGTCCCATGTTGGGCATAGAGCTTCCCTGAAACCCCAAAATTAACATCGATAAAGGTTCTTAATCTTTGCTTTTGATGGCTGAATAATTCTCTTACTGAGAGGATTGTTTACATGTTTTGTAATTTACTTAGCCGACCCCCTTAATGCTGAACATTTGGGTGATTTTTATTTTATGCTTTTGAAATTATTAAGAACACTATTATGAACATATTTATACATTCATATTTGTGCATAAATAGGAACTTGTGGCTATCTTATTTTTTTTAGGCAATGAAGCTAGATTCTGATCCCAAGAGTAGGGACATAAAAATGATATTGCCTATTTCCAGAAACCCAAGGAAAAGTGTTAATTTTCTTGTGTGTTTTGAAATCTGTAGGAAAGGCGACCCCTTCAAGAGCTTATGACAATGTCTACAGCCTGCAGTTGGACGAAGTGTCTTTCATATGTATGCACGCTTATTTGTGGGAAAAGTGGATCCTCCCTAAAAGGACTGTTAAAAAACAAAATTCAACTGAGGAAATTTTAAAGATCTTATTGGCTTTATTCAAGGTTCCATGAATCAGGCAGCACCCAATCTAGCAGACAGAAAGGAGCTCCGAGGAGCTGCACAAAATGAAAGACTCATAGGCAGAAGCGAGCCGGAACAAGGAAATTATGCTGGACACAAAATCAGGTTGGCTATCCCAAGGTCACTTTCATTTAGAGGATGGTGGATTATCTGGCTGGTGCGGGTCAGGCAATTCCTGATGGATTGGCTTAAGGTTCTATTTCTGGGAGAGTCAAAACCGTAATTAAAATTCTCAGTTTGGTGATGTGAGGCTTAAGTTAAATTTCGGTTTCATGTTGTGGGGCTTAGTGTAAGCAACTTCATTTTGAGCGTGTTATCTTGTTTTTAACAATTTGTTATACATTTCTTTGTTAATCTCACCATTAACTTCCAGTATCCTGTTACTATTTAAGATGATGTTTAAGAAGAGTTCTAAACAATGTGAAAAAAAAAAAAAAAACAAACAGAACACAACAATGTACACATTTTACAAAATAGCATTTAAAAAAGACTGGAAAGAAACGCATCTGAGGTTAAAAGTGTCTTGAGTAGTGGGAATTTACCAAGCTAGATTTTGTGGGTTTGGTTTTTTTTGAACATTCTTTTTTAGAAAACAAGGTTTTATTTTAAGTAATCTCTCCACCCAACATGGGGCTCAAACTCACAACGGCAAGATCCACCGAGTGAGCCAGCCAGGCGCCCCGTGTTTTTTGAACATTCTATGTTTTCAATAATGAGCATGCATTACTTTTATAAACCTAATGGGAAAAACCATTAGCTTTGGAAACCGAAAAGGAAATGCAAGTGAAGGTCGTGCTGTGTGGGGCCAGCACCATTTATTGGCATCAGGAAATTGGAAACAGAAGCACAAGTGCTTGTACCATTTACTAGTTTGCGGATCCCTGCCATGCATGAGAATTTGGCTACTTTGTCTACAAAGCATTAGCCTTCTTTCTGTAGTTAGTGCAGCCACATTCAACATTTAGATACTGAGTATATTTCCAGGGCAGGTCTGTTTCCCTTTTCTCACTTCAGGAGCTGATGGGGCTGCCCCACGTTCTGCAGGTGAGTCAGGCTGGCACAGGAGGCAAGAAAGTCTGCTTTGTGGGGTGCCGCGAGCTGAGGCGAGCCCCAAGGCAGAAGAATCTGCCCTATTTGGCTTTTTTCACCCTTTTTCTCCTCTTTGCCCTTGCAGGGCACTTCCTGGGTGTCGAGTTCTTTTCTCATTTTGGTTATGTGAACAGCATTTTAAAATGCCAATTTCCCCAGCTTACTTAAAAACGTACTTGGATATTGTGATAGCCATGTTTCCAATTAGTGTGACACGTTCAGCCATATTTTTAATACTTTTAAAATGGTGAGTTCACGGAAAATGAATTCAAATGATTTAAGAAACTGTTTCCCTCCAAATGGTTATGCAATGCAGCACAATCAAATTCTGAGTTTCTAAGTCTACCCTCCATGAAAAATACCTCCATGAAATTAAACTACCCTCCTTATGCCTCTGTCTTAGGACTGCTGGATAAAATATAGGATATCCAGCTGAATTTGATTTTCAGGTAAACAACAAAAAATTTTTAATATAAATATCTCAAACATTGCATGCCACTTTCTCCACCAAGTGAAGCAATCCCTGACCTCCAGTTAGAGCAGCCAGTCTCTGGAAAAGAAAGTTTGGTTAGTAACTTATGCTGTAGGGTGTAGATGAGAACACACTTGGCAGTTTGGACAAATAGCCCATTAGTTGCTTTTCTCAAGGACAGGACAGTTTTCATTCTTTTGAGTCTGTTTGGGAATCCACCAAGGGAAGGCTACCCTGTATTCCTTGGCACGTTCTCATCTCCAACGTGGACAAAGCGCCTGGATCCAGAGCCTGTTGGATGAGTAGCGAGGGGCAAGATTGGGAGGGGTGGGGGAGAAGGAAAGAGCTGTGGCTTGTGGGCTTGTGATCCCACCCCCAAACCTGACTGTTAGTCAAGTTGCTAAACCCACAAAATGCTTGGTGTGAGTAGACATCTTACCCAACCGAAGTGGCTACATTGCATCAGTGTGTCTGAGGGATGGAACAGAAGCAGCTCACACAAACTCACAGGCACTTAGATAGCAGCAGAGACTTGGGGAGGGGAGCCCCTGGGAGCTTGCAGGAACGGTGGAAGACCAGAAGGTCCCCCTGATATCTGGGTCCCTGTTTTAGAGTAGACAGAGCTCTGCATATAAAGGTATCTAATTGCATGGATTCAAATCCTGTATCAACTACCTATTAGCTGTGTGATCTTAGACCCATCACTTAACCTCTCTGATCCTCACATTCCACATCTTTAAAAAGAGAACGTTAACACCTGTATCCAAGGTGTCCTTGAGAGTTAAATAAGACACTGCGATGATGCGTCCAGCACATAGTAGGTGTTTCCAAAAGTTTTACCTCCATTTCTCTCAGTTTCACTATTTCTGGGAGATGGATATGTTAGAAAAGTTCCTTCGGTTGGCAACTAATCACACACAAACATTGCAGTGAGCAATGCCTTGTTTCCCCATTGCTTTCAGGCTGCAGATGAGAGGGAAAGGAGAACAAGGTGAAGTCGGAAGAGCAGGTTTAGCTACAGGGGCAAATGATGCGGCTGGTGTACATCTGCCCCTCATTTCCGCGCACGCACGCATGCACCTGATTCATCTGTCCTCCGGCCAACTTTCTAAAAAGAGTCCAATAGTTTGAAATTATTCATAGCAAATCTTTTCTCAATTTTTGGCATAATTGAGTAATCCAACTACTGAATAAAGAAGGACTTGGTATTTTTGGCTTCCTGGAAACTGTAGGGGAGGAAAAAGCTTCCTTCTACCCTTCTAGGTTCTGTGGCTGGTTTAAGAATTAAGTTGACATAAGACGGATTAATAGGATGAAAAACCCCAACTTTAATTATGTATGTACCCAAGGGGGCTCACAAAAATATGAGACCCAAGGTGATTCTCAGAAGACTGAGATTTACACACCATCTTGAAGTAAGTAAAGGGAGGGGTGGTTGGGGCTTTGGGGTGGAAGGAGGCAAATTCTGGGCTGGGTGAGGGAAGGAAGTGAAAACAGGCACAACCAGTAAATCCCAGGGGCCTTATTGTGCAGATAAGAGCCTCTCTAGTGAAAGACCACCTCTGGTAGGCTCTCTTCCTGGTATATTTACTAATGGAAATTTCCTTTATAAATCTAAATTTCCTCTGCAAGAGGGGAAGTACATACGTTCTTACAGGGTGTAGGGGAAGGTAAAGAGTTTTTCCTATGTCTGCTGGTTCTCCCTCACCTTTGACTCAAATAATCCACATGCCAAAGTGTCGTATTTTGGGGTGACATGTTCTGAACCTTTCACATTTTTTCAACACGAAACAACACAAAATGTATAACCTTTACCAAACTTTACCCAGAAAGATCAGCGTGCTCACAATAAGGACTTCCTTAGGATTGGTAGTGGGGCTCATTGCCTCACCAAATCCGTGTGGGGGCAAACCCCCCGGAGCCCTAAGAACAGAATTCAGTCTATCCTGAGGGTGTCAACCAGCTCGGGAGACTAAAAGAAAATGCGAATGAACAAGTCTTAATCCGAATGCTGAGGAGCGGCAGCGACTTGGACCTCTGGCCCTGGTGAGGTGCTGGCGGGCGCAGGCCTGGCGTGAAGATAGCTCGAGGGGAGCTGGGCGGAGGTAGCCCTGTGCCCTCCTCCTGGGAACTGGGAGCTGCAGGAGGACCTAGTCACCATGCAAAGGAGGGGGGGATTGGGGGTGACTGGATCTCAGGTCTGCTGTCCCTGGAAGATTTGGACAGCGGAGAGGACATCTTATCAATTCCAGGCTTGCCTCTGATAGGAACGCTCCACTAGCATAGATTTAACCCAGAAATTAGGAACGCAGACAATTGCTCCTGTCCCCAGTGGCTCTGGCCAGAAACAATTATCCGCTTGGCTCATTAAAACAAGTAACGAATGCTAATTGTCTCCACAATTAGCCAAGTACTGGTTCAGCACTTATGCCTACAGTACGGGATTGTGAGAGTGGCTGGCAAGACGAGGACTTAAATTCAGCCCTAAATAGTCTGTTATTTTATTTTTTATTTTTTTCCTTTAGGCAGGGAGTGTGGGGTGCAGGGTATAAAAAGAGGGAGGTTGGTCAAGGTGACCCCTATGCTATCTTTTGGCTTTCAGATACTGGGATTTGTGGTGAAAGAAAATGCATAGAATCACAGAGGAGCTGTTTCCACTGAGTCTACATAATCGGGAAGGTCCCTGGAGGGGAGGAAGGAGAAGGAAGGAGAAGGTCCCCGGAAGGGAAGGAAGCAGGGGAGAAAGGGGAGGGGATGGAAGAGGGGAGGAGGACAGAAGTACCATCCACACAAGGCAACATTCCCCGCATTTCTGGAAGTTTCCTGAGACCCTACCTGGCTTCTCTGAGGGCTCCATGGGACCCTGGGGTGGATATCCCATCTTGCTGGGTAAGGCTCTTCCTGTGAAGACACCAGCCGAGGGAAGTTGGGGCAGGAGGTAGAGGTCAGTGCGGGGGGCAAGGAGGGCCGTGCGCTCAAGAGTTGGCTCATACTTTACTTCTGAAATTGCTCAAATGATGAAACTCTGGCTTTCTGCCCAAACATCACCTTCTTCCCTTTATCCGGCATTTATGTCTAGCTTGATTTTCTATTTTGCCCAGATTTTCTGAGGACCCCGTTGTATCAGTAAATTTCCAGTGGTGAAGCACCAAGAGCCTGTGCAGCTTCTGCCCAGAGAAGACATGGTGTGTCCCCTGCTAGGGACAGCAAGGGGACTCAAGCCCTCTGCCCTTTAGCACAATACATTGGAGAGCAACCAAGGAAAATGGAAGGGATGTTAATAAAAGCAAATACGAGGCAGGAAATAGAAAGAAAGAAAGCAAATAGGAAAGAAAGAAGGAAGGGAAGAAAGGAGATTTTGGTCTGAAGGCTCCCAAGTGAGAAGTCACTGGAGGCCAAGATGCCCCCTTCTCTCTCTGCTCCTGCTTTTCTGCATTGCACGTGTCCCACTCTCCAGCAGATCTGATCGCCAGATTTTTCCTAATATCCTAGTGATGGGTGAAATTTGAAATATTAATCAGCCCTGAAGTATTTATATTACAAAGGGGCGCCTGGGTGGCTCAGTTGGTTAAGCGGCTGCCTTCGGCTCAGGTCATGATCCCAGGGTCCTAGGATCGAGCCCCGCATCGGGCTCCCTGCTCAGCGGAGAGCCTGCTTCTCCCTTTCCCTCTGCCTGCCGCTCTGCCTACTTGTGCTATCTCTCTGTCAAATAAATAAATTAAAAAAAAAATAAATAAAAATAAAAATGAATACTTGAAAAGCACCCTGATTACCCTGCCCAAGGAGACCCAAGATAGTGGGCAGTGTAGACAATGCCGTACCTGCTGGTGTCTCAACCTCAATAACACTTGAATGGAAAAAACAACAATATAAATATCGAATTTGAGCCCATGTATTATTGCTAAGTTTGATATTTCATGTCACTTTTTTTAAAGATTTTATTTATTTATTTGACAGAGAGAGAGAGAGAGCTCAAGCAGGGAGAGTGGCAGGCAGAGAGAGAGGGAGAAACAGGCTCCCTGATGAGGGACTCCATCCCAGGACCCTGGGATCATGACCTGAGCCGAAGCAGACGCTTAGCCGACTGAGCCACCCAGGTGACCCTCATGTCACTTTTATATTCAGGAAATTTGCTGAGCAAAATGCATAATTAAATATATGATTTAGTTTTTATACATTAAAAAAAACTTTTCATGGGCAAATTTTGCAACTCACATTTGTTTGAAGAATCCAGCTTGCTCTGTAATTGTTTAAATTTTTTTGAGCTCCTATTGGCAACTGAGAAGCCTATTAGGATTATCAAGAGCTATTTTCCCCTTTGATCAGCAAACTCTTGAACAACACTGGGACTCTGGAGGGGATGGACGGTCCCAGTGCTGGGGTGCTGGTGGGTTTTCCACTCCAAAAAGAAGTGACAACAGATACATAGGTGAGGGGGTGGGAAGATGTGTCAAAAATAGTGTGTCATACGGGTTTTTGAATTCACGTGTTTTGTAGATGTTAACACTGTCAACTCCATGCAAGCAGAAACCCTAGCCATCACTAGGCTTTTAATCCAAACAGTACTCAAAAGCACAAATATTTCAACAACATTGTCAAGAATGATTACCAAGTGCAGGCTGTTCAACCTCTCCAGAGGGACCCCAGCGCAGCGCTGCCTGGGAGAGCAGCCCTCCGAGGCCACCAGCCAGGGTGACAAATGTGACCAGCTTTTTTAACTTCTCTCCTAGGGGCAGAAGAGAAACTTCTGGGGCAGGGTGTGATAGGGCAAGTTCCTGATAGGTGAACATGCACCCCTTTTCAATGCCTTTCCTAGCAGTGCATATCCTGTCCCTCCCACCACACCAGAATTTCACAACATCCCATTTTAATTCCACCCCTGAGACCAGCATTTCCAAATAACAGCTCCCTAGGATGTATGAACCTGAGAAATCACCATTACTTTCTTGGGAGGAATTTCTGAGACCGAAAGCCCAACAGCTTCTGACCAGTGGATGCTCTGGAACATCTGCCTTTTCTGCTGAATGCGGCAGCTCCCGTCTTACCCAGCAGAGCCCCATCCGCAGCCATCCACCTAGAGCCTAATGAAGAGCGTGTCTTGGTGCTTGGTGGAGGAGGGTGTATTTTTCATAGCAGTCAAGGGCAGACCAGTTTATTATAAAAGTAAAATAGAGAAGTTCTCTTATCTGATGCACTCAGGAGAGTAGTTGATGATGAAACATACATTTGCAAAGGATTCAAAGATCTAGAATATTTCACTTTACTGAGAAGATATAGTTTATTGGCTACTCTTTTGATTCGAGAACCAAGTTCTGTTCTTTGAGTGAGATATCCTCATGAGCAAATCCATGTTGAAGCTCAGCTGGGACCCAGTTATATCTATGTTTCTCTACTTTTTCTTTCTAAAGGATCATGAAATCATTTTATAAACTTTGGAACTAAATTTTCTCATTTAAAAGTCTGTGATGGCTAAATTCCCATTTCATTAAATATTATATTTCCATGTCACTTGAATGATTGCCTATGATCCTGACACATGGAAATCTGGAGATGAATTAACCATTTTTTTCTTTCATTCTTTTTCTTTTTTTCCCTTTTGCTATATAAAAAGCATTGCTATTATTTAACACTCTTCTGAAAGTTCTAGCCAATTTTATAAGTAAGATATAATCACTGGAAAGAAGCCAAATTTATCATTATTCATAGTGCAATGGAAAAGCTGTTAGAACTAATAAGGGTAACAGGATTATGGAACGCACAAGTTAAAAATAAAAGATATATGTATATGTGTATATGTGTGCGTTTGTATTTATGTTTGTGTGTGTGCATACAGTTTCCCTATGTGTGAGAAAATGACCCCCTAAAACATAATGTAAAGAATACCATCTTGGGCGCCTGGGTGGCTCAGTTGGTTAAGCAACTGCCTTCAGCTCAGGTCATGATCCTGGAGTCCCAGGATCGAGTCCCACATCGGGCTCCCCGCTCAGCGGGGAGTCTGCTTCTCCCTCTGACCCTCTCCCCTCTCATGCTCTCTCTCACTCTCTCTCTCTCAAATAAATAAATAAAATCTTTAAAAAAAAAAAGAATACCATCTTTAAAAAAATTGTAACTACCTACAGTATAGCTGAAATCAGATATTATTAGGTCATATAAGAAGGACATCAGACTTTGCTAAGGGACACAAAAAGATTTGAATAATGATATAATGCTATCATTTTATTTTATTTTACTTTACTTTATTTTGAGAGAGAGAGCACGCATGTGTGTGCACCGAGTTGGGGCGGGGCAGAGGGAGAGAGAGAGAGAGAGAATCTTAAGCAGGCTCCATACCCAGTGCAGAGCCCAACATGGGACTGAATCTCATGACCCTGAGATCATGACCTGAGCCAAAATTAAGAGCTGACCCTGAGATCATGACCTGAGCCAAAATTAAGAGCTGGACGCTTAACTGACTGAGCCACCCATGAGCCCCCTGTTTTGTTTTAAGATTTTATTTTTAAGTAGGCTCTATACCCAGAATGGGTCTTGAACTCACAACCCCAAGATCAAGAGTCACGTGCTCCACCGAGCCAGCCAGGTGCCCCAAGAATGTTATCATTTTACTATGACCACATGCACACCCTCCATGGGGTTCTTTCTGAACTTTAAATAGGATATAAAAATTCATCAGGAAGAGTCAATGGAAGAGGCTGAACAGGCAGACCCTTGTTCCCTGCACTGTGTGCACCCCTCACCCCCAATGCACTGAGGTCTAACTTACAAATAAAATTGCATATATTTAAAGTGTACAGTGTGATGAGTTGGCATATGCATGCATTGTGAAATGGTTACCACAGTTAGATTAATTAACACATCCGTCACTTCACATGGTTACCTTTTTTTTTCTTCTACTGTGGCAAGAGCACTTAAGAGGCACTGCTACTGTATTCATTCACAGCTTTCAATGCAATATTATTAACTATAGTCACCATGCTGTACACCAGACCCCCAGAACTTACAGCTGAAAGCTCGTACCCTTTGAACAACATCTCTCTGTCCCCACCCGCCTAGCCCCTGAACCATTCTGCTCTCTATTTCTATGAGTTTGACTTTTTTTTAGATTCCATATCTAAGTAAGATCATATAATATTTGTCTTTCTCTATCTGGCTTATTTCACTTAGCAAAATGTCCTCCAGTTTCATCCACGTTGTCACAAAGAGCAGCATGTCCTTCTCACGGCTGAACAATATTCCATTATACTACATTTCCTTTATCCATTCATCCACTGACAGACACTTAGGTTGTTTCTGTAGCTTAGCTATTGTGAATAATGCTGCAATGAACATGGGAGCGCCGATAGCTCTCTGAGACCCTGATTGCATTTCCTTTGGACGTGTAGTGGGATTGCTGGATCATAGAGTAGTTCTATTTAATGTTTTTGAAGAACGTCTATACTGTTTTCCATAGTGACATTCTTACTAACAGAGTTGCCTTTGTTCCACATCTTTGCCAACACTTGTTATCTCTAGTCTTTTTGATAAAAGCTCTACTAACAGGTGTGAGGTGATATCTCATTGTGGTTATGATTTACATTTCCCTGATGATTATTGATGTTAAGCACCTTTTCATGTACTTGTTGGCCATTTGTATGTCTTCTTTGGAAAAATGTCTATTCAGTCCTTCTGCCCATTTTTTTAACCAAAAACAATTTTTTTTTCTTTTTTTTTTTGCTATTGAGGTCTTTGTATATTTTGGGTATTAACCCCTTATCAGAAATATGACTTGCAAATATCGTCTCCCATTCCGTAGTTTGCCTTTTCATTTTGTGGATGGTTTCCTTCACAGTGCAGTAAATTGTTAGTTTGACATTGTCCCACTTGTTTATTTTTGCTTACGTTGCCTTTGCTTTTGGTGTCAAATCCAAAAAAAAAAAAAAAAAATCTAAAAAATTCCCAAGAGGGATGTCAAGGGGCTTACCCACTATGTTTTCTTCTAAGAGTTTTATGGTTTCAGGCTTTTTGTGGAAGCCTTTGATCCATTTCCAGCTGACTTTTGTGTGTGGTGAAAGATAGGGGTCCAGTTTCACTCTTTTGCATGTGGCTGTCCAGTTTTCTTAATCTTGTATGTATTAAGTTGGATGATACGAATTTCTGTTTTGGCAGTTAGCAGGGTCAGATATTGGCAAGTTCACATGGATTATGTAGTGTGATTCTTACTGGTTTGTAATATCATAGAAAGAAGGAAATACATCTGAATATTGCCAATGGTCATCCCCAAGTTGTCTCTGAGTGCTGATATCATGAGTGACTGTGATCATCTTCTTTGTGGGTTTTCAGTATAGCCTAAAAATTCTATAATAAACTGTATCATTTCATAATCAGGAGAAGGGAAAAAAAAAAGACCAACACTGGCCCCCACAAAAAAAAAAAAAAATCTGTTCTTAAAAGAAATAAGAACTGTTTTAAAAAAATACTTTTCTTTGTGCATTTTTCTTATATGGAGAAAAGTAGAGAAAATAACGTAAATATCACTTATAAATCCTGGTTTAACCATTGCTGACATTCTGCCATAAAAAAAAGTCTTTTATTTTTGCTGCAATATTTTAAAGTCAAACAACATGGTATTTTTCAACCAAATGCTTTATCTTAAAAAGATGCAAATATTTAACTTTTGTTATCTCACCTAACAAAATGAACAGTAACATTTGCACATTTAAAATTTCAAACAATTATTATTTTTTAGAATATTTATTTATTTATTTATTTGAGATAGCGAGCACAGCGGGAGGGGCAGAGGGAGAAGGAGAGAGAATTTTCAAGCAGACTCACCGCTGAGTGGGGAGCCTGACACAGGGCTCGATCTCATGACCTGGAGATCACAACCTGAGCTGAAATCAAGAGTCAGATATCTGACTGCGTCACCCAGGTGGCCCTCTCAAACAATTATTTTATCGCATTTCTGGTGTGTTTCACCATCACAACATGGTATCATTGAAGTTTCCTTTTTGCTTCTCTTTAATTTTGGAGGCGTCTGGGGAAAGGGGACGGAAGATGGGAGGGAATTTGTTTCTGGCCTTGCTCGGTGCCAGCCGGCTCTCAAATACCATCTTAGCAAAACACTGAGCATGAAGGTCACATCTCTGTGGCGGTTCCCTGTTGGGTCCTCGGGTGGCTCAGCATCTGCATATGAATAAATTCATCTCAAATGTTGTGCTCTTTCAGACTGTGGGGAGCATGAGTGCAGGTGACAGCAACTTAGCACACAGTGAGTGGTAGGGTCGAGATTTGGGGTCCCATGTGGATACCTGGGCCGCGGGCACAGTTTCTTTCATGGAATAAATATGTCCAGTGTTTATTAGAAGCAGAAGCAAATTAGTAGCGCCCTCGCCTTCTCACACAGCTTAACTACGGCGGGGTGGCGGGGGGGCGCAGGATGAAGTTAGGTCAGGGCTCCCACTGAGCCATTCAGGTATGCTTCCTTCTGCTTTCTCCTTCCACTGCCCCTCCCAACACTCTCTGAAAGGTTTAACCTTTCCAGTTTGGGAATCTTCTGTCACAAAAAGATGCTTGGCTACCTCCAGCTGGAAGCACAGTGTGCACCCTCACCTCCCCCATACAAGCTCTCCAGAGCCGGACACAGGAGACTCTGGTTTTTTTTTTTTAAGATTTTCTTTTATTTATTTGGGAGAAAGAGTGAGAGAGAGCATGAGCAGGGGCAGGGAGGAGGCAGAGGGACAAGCAGACTCCCCGCTGAGCAGGGAGCCCGATGCGGGGCTCGATCCCAGGACCCTGGGATCATGACCTGAGCTGAAAGCAGGTGCTTCACCGACTGAGCCCCCGGGCGCCCCCAAAGAGATTCTTGAAATAGGAAGAACTGGACCCACTGTGCATGCTGCCGGGAAGGGCAGCCTATAAGCCGTATAGGTCGTCCTCCGGTTGGGCCCATTCGGCCTTTACTTGGGCTGACATCCATCCTCTGATTTATTTTAAAATGACGCTGACTTTCTATAGGCTGAGCCGTCCCTAAATAGACTCGTTCCGCCTTTGGAGTGCTGATTTCTGGAATCAGGGTGGGGCACTTCCTCTCGGAGACACAACACATTTTGCTTGTGTTCGGGATTTAGAGGAAAGTAATCCTAGGATGGAGAGGGCGGCTCTCTCAGCCCCAGGAGAAAGGAAGCAGCATTTGTGGCCACACTGGGGAGGGACTGATGACCCTGCCCCCTCCCGCCGCACCATCAAAGGAGATCTAATCAGGGGCAGGAGGTTCAGGAAGTGGCTGGACGCAGTGCCAGGCACTCTGGATTCCCAGCTGGCGCCCAGGGTCACCGGGGCGGCCTCGTGGTGGAGAGATGGGCTAGCAAGAACCAAGGGGCACCAGGCCTGGCTGTGGGGGCGGAGGGTCCGCTTACTGTTAGCGGTTCAAAAGGACGGAGACACCCCGCTGGGGGTGAGCGCCCATGGGATCTGCTGGCACGGGAAGGCTGCATGGTGCCCGGCCATACCCCCAGCACCCCTCAGGGTGCTTGCTCCATACCTCCCTCCACCCCCAAACTTGACAGCTCTGCCCTCTGTCCTAAGACAGACATTGACCCCACGAGGACAGTGACAACATTAAACACACAGTTCTCGAACTAGATTTCCCAAGTGAACATAATTTTTTTTCCCTACATAAATGACAAAGGCTTTGGTGCCATTTCCCATGTTAGGGGTGATTCTGGCAAATGGAGTTTGCAGTCCAAAGAATCACAATGTCTGAGAACTTTAGTGGTTTAAGGGAAGAGAAGCATAACATTTGAAATCTAACCATTCCCAAGAAACATGGGGCACATTGGCTTACCACTCATGTTTCTTCAATCCCTCTGGCTGCTCCTTTTTGGAGTCCATGGCCGAATTGGTCTCATGTCACCCCTAATGTGTTATTTGCCTGGAGTTTTCTCTCTGTTCTTTCACTCAGGGCCTTATTTATCCCCCTTGAGATGCAGGGTGGCTCCCGCCAGGGAGAAGCTACCCAGCTGACTCTGGGTCAGCCCCTCCTGGTCTGTGGCCGCCCTGCCCTCCCCCGGGCCGTGAGACCAGCCAGCTCTCTAATCACAGCTTGGCCTCGCCATCGAAGGTCTGGAGGGACCCATCCCGCATCCTTGAGTATAATTAGTAGGTGCTTTGGCTGTGGAAAAGGGATGGAAATCCTGCTCTGTGTCCTCACTGCCGTAAGCAGGCGGGGCTAGCATTTCCTCTGTGCCAGAGCTACGAGGACATCAGCATGTGCTTCAGACACCAGGGCTTGACCGAAGCCACCGCCCAGAGCCCTCGAGCCCAGCACCAGCACGTGGTGCCTAGCGCTACTTCCCCTGCAGAGTGCCCGCATCCCCTAAAATCTCACGGGTACCACAGCGAGCTTGGGGATGAGTCCAAGGACCTCCCGAAAGCAACATGCTGTATTGGTGCTTGAGGAGCTTGTCACAAAATACCTGAGGCTTGATTGGAAAGGTGCGTTGGCCAAGTCGTTCTGGGAGCACATCCACTGGGACAGCAGGGGACAGATGGGAGAAGGAGGTGAACCTGGAAACCATGGAGATGGGTAAGAGGCAAGCAGGCTGGAGGGGGCACCGGTGCAGCGGTGGGGGGGGCCAGGGAGGGAGGTGGCACGGGTGCAGCGGTGGGGGGGCCAGGGCGGGAGGGGGCACGGGTGCAGCGGTGGGGGGGGCCGGGGGGGGGGGGGGCACGGGTGCAGCGGTGGGGGGGCCAGCTCTGGATGTGAGGCCTGTGTTTTCATGTCACCCAGAGTGGGAAGCCCTGTCGTGGTTTGTCCTGGGGATTAAATGACACACTGTGTCTAAAGCCCCACTTGGCACAGAGCTGGTGCCCTGGAAGTTCTCAGGAATGCCAGCTGAGGACTCCGGATTTCTGTCTGTCTAGGGCCAGGCCAAGGATGCCATGTGGTTTCCATCCTGAGGCCCATGTTTTCCATGCAATCTCGGAATTACTGGTGTGCTGGTTTAAATGCAAGTCCTGGGCTCCACCCCAGACCCACTCGGTTGGAATCTCTGCAATAAAACCCCAATGATTTGTAGTCCTAAAAAATCTTTCTAAGGGGTTCTGATTAGCACTAGCACGTGAGAACCACAGTACAGATCCACATTCCTAGATCCAAACCAAAGATGGAAAAATGAAAACTCGTTCTTCACGTTTGCCTGGCACGGAAAGGGTGCAGAGTGTCCTGGGGTCTCGTCGGGGGCAGTAGGGTGAGGCGGTGGTCGGAGAGGGAGGCCAGACCTTTCCCCTCTGGGGCTCCTGGAACCTGCCGGGCGTTGGTGTCCCCACATAAGCGACTGTAGCTGGCCCTCCCCTTTCTCATGGTTGAAGCAAAATGCCCTTTAAGATGTCTCCCCAAATCTACCTGCAGGTGATAATCATAAAAATGAAAGTAGTAAACTTGAGTTGTTGAGTGTTTACTAAGAGTCGGGCCAAGAGAGCTGCCTACTTTATCCCATTCGGTCCTCCTAGCTTGCTTATCTTTATCCTGGGTTTGTAGATGAAGACCCTGACGCCCTCAGTGGTTCCAGGTCGTACTAAATAGCCTTCGATCAGTGAAAGGGGACCGGGACAACCATCCAGCATTCTCCTGCCCAAAGCAGCCTCTCTTCAAAGCCCTACAGCTCCATAGCCCCTCCCGAGCCAGCAGACACTGCTCAGGACAGCTAAGTGCAAGCTCATAAAAATGACAGCGAGCAAGCGTGTTTCACACATTTCCTTCCTGTGTTGTCACTTGAGCAGAAACAGGTGACTTCCTGACGTACGTGTCTGTCTGTGAGCCGGGCCCGGGGCGGAGGCTGCTTTTGCCATTGTGCCCATTTTACATATGAGGAGGCTGAGGCTCAGGTCAGCAACGCTCTTAGCACAGGAGTGCCCTAGCCCGGGGCCTGGCACTCCCCGTGAGGAGTGGGCTGGGCCAGGAATGCAGGGGGCTCCCCCCGAGCCACTCTCAGCTGGTCTCGCTGCCTCCCCAGCTCCCTGGGCACAGGCCGTTTGAGGAGATCACATTGCCCCATGCGAGGACTTGGTCACAAAGTTGGTGTGCTTCTCTTAGGACACAGAGACATTCACAGTCCTCAGTTTCTCATTGGCCCTAAACAAACACAAATCAAACCAAAGAAAATCCCTATGACAGCTTTCTCTGCTCTTCTGGCCACATGTGGGTCTGAGCGCCCCGAAAATCTAGAACCTGCTGGGGAAAGTGCAGGTCCTCTCAAACTCTGTCTTGGGTCTGGGAACTGGCCCCTGGGTGGCTTGTTTCTGTCCCCATCCTGTGTTTACATGGCCTCGGGGAACAGCAAGTAGTGAAACCACATCCAAACCAGATAGGTGGGGCTTGTAGATGCCACGCGGGGGAGTACAGTAGGGCCTCTGGTTCCCCAGCAGGCAGCTCTGCCCAAGAGAAGGGGCTCATCAGGGCTGGCTCAGAGCTATGTCCGGATGGCTGGTCTTGGAGAAGTCATTCTTCTGTTGGAAGGGTGTTAAAAGATGCAGAGTAAAGTAGGGGTTAGGAATCCAGTCTCTGAAGTCGGCTTGGCTGGGTTCAAATCCCAGGTCCTCTGTACAATGGCCGTGTGGACTTAGGCTGGCTCTGACCCTCTTCCCCATCCTCATCCTCACCTATACAATTCCCAGAGGGGTGGTAACAACACCACCATCAGTGGGGCACCTGGGTGGCTCAGTCGGTTAAGCAACCAACTCTTGGTTTTGGCTCAGGTCATGATCTCAGGGTCATGGGATCGAGCCCCGTGCCTGGCTCTGCACTCAGTGGGGAGTCTGCTTGAGACTCTCTCTCCCTCTGCCCCTCCCCCTGTTCGCTCTCTCTCTCTAAAAAATAGATAAATAAAATCTTTAACAAACAAATAAATAAATAAATAGCTACATCATCAGTGATCGTTAAATGAGGTGATCGCAGCCTAGCACCCCGCAGGTTAGAAAACACTCTTGAATCCTGTGGTTTTTTTCTGGAGGCAAAGTTAGCAGGAGCTGGACAGAGGAGACTGTGTGATGTCATTTCTGGGGAGTTCAGGAAGAACATCCTCTCCACAGAAGCTACAGATACCCACAGCATGCTCTCACCCACCTCCTCAGGCTCTCAGCCCTCTTAGAATTTAAGATCAATGTGGGCCGCCTGATAGCTGAGTGAAGATCGCCACTGCTTGAACGTGATTACAACCACAGATGCTATGAGCCAAGGAGAGCACTGGAGATGGAGACTGGGGACTTTGTGACTTGGGATTTCCCTCCTTCCTCATGATCTTTAGTGAATGTCCATTTGGAAAGTATGTGGCATGCTTTGTGGGCATGTGGGCATGCTTCACATGCAGAGCAATTCCAACCAGGAGGCACACGTGTGGGGCCACCTTATGGCTCTGAAATACACCTTGGTGATGGGTTTCATAATGATGGAATTGAACATTTATGGAGTAAAAATCAAGACAGCATATGGAGACTACATCAAGAATGGCCTCCGTTTCCTGCCAGGTTTAATTGTCCTCTCATTTTGGAACTAACGCTCATTGTTTTCTTCTAAGATTGGAAAGAACACACGGAAATCACCATTTAACTTCCCCCTGTGGAAACCAAATCCCATCAAATGCACTGGAATGTGTTGGGAAACTAACATAGAAGTAGATGTTTTTCCACGTTACCAATATGGCACAGAGTCAAATATGCTCTTTTAAACGAGTGATATATAGAGCGCGGGCTCTAAAGTCATCCCAGAGTTTCCACGTGGACACTGTTTGAGTTAAATTTACGCACAGCGAGAGGACCCGCTGCGCTGACTTTGCCTCTCACTCCCTGAGCTAAAGGGCTGGGCAGGGAGAGCACCTGTTCCAAGTGCAGGGACAACACGGGCAGCCCGAGGGGCTTTCCTCCCCTCCCGGAAGGATCTTTCTAAACTGTTACTCAGGGTCAGGTCCTGTTATTCCCCTGCGTCAATCAGCCAGTGACACTACATGGAAATGAGAAATAATTGCATGACCTGGCCCCTGTCTCTGTCTCTCCGTCCTCTGTCTTTCTGTCCTCTCTGTCCTCTGTCTTTCTGTCCTCTCTCTGTCTCTGTCTCTCTATCCTCTGTCTCTCTGTCCTCTGTCTCTCTGTCTCTGTCCTCTGTCTCTTCTCTCTGTCTCCCTCACTCTCTCCCTCTCTCTGTCTCTATCTCTTTCTCCATCTCCTTCGGTGTCCACAGTTCCTCTGGTCTTTCTGGTCCCTAAACTTCGCTGAGTTTCTCCCAGGCTTAGGAACCTGTGATGGATGATTGTATTTGTCGATTCCACCAGACCAAGGGCTGACCGGAGAGCTGGGTAAGTCTGAGGGTGATCCTGGAAGAGATCGGCACTTGAAGCTGCAGACCAAGGGAAGAAGATGCCCCTCACCCCCTCCCAGGAGGGTCCGACTGGCACAAAGAGATGGAGGAAGGAGGCATGGGCTCTCGGCCTGAGCTAGGATGCCCCGTCTTCTCCTGCATTAGGGTGTTGGCGCTCTGGGTTCTCAGGTCTTCGGACTTGGACTGAGTTGTACCACCTGCTTTTCTGCCCTCTTCTAGGTGTCTGTCTGTCTATAATCTTTCTCCTACTGGTTCTGTTTCTCTGAGGGACTTTGACTAATATAGAACTTTCGCATCTCTTCTGCCCAAACCCCTATCTGCTTTTCCCATCTCACGGACTCTTGGCTAGGGTGTTGCCCGAGATCTCGGCAAGTCCCCAAATGTACAAATGCTGTCATATCCTTCTGCATGGGCTCCCACGTGTGAGAGGCCGAGGGAGAAGGGAAAGGCTGAGTTTCAGGGGAGGTGGGGGGCTTGGGTCCCTGGGGGACATAGTTGGCCCTGGCTGTCCATCCTCAAGAAGCCCGTCCCCTGGGCCATCACCTGCTGTGCCCTGTCTTCATTCTAGCCTCATGAGAGACCTTGCCTCTGAAGCAGTCCTGCTCCCCAGTGACCCCAGGACCCTGTCTTGTCCTGTCCTTTGTTTCTCAAAGCCCTTCACTCTCTGAAGCCATCCACGGGGGGCTGTGCAGCTTGAGGGATGGTGAGCCTACTGGCTCAGTGCACAGCCCATCCTCCCCGCTTGCTTGCCATGTGGCTTTGGATAAGCAGCTTAACTGTTCTGTGCCTCAGTTTTCCCACATGCAAAATGGAGGTGATAACAGAAGCATCTATGAGGTTATTATGAAAACTAAACGGAATTAAGATTCGAGAAGCACTTGGATCCAGTCTTTCCAACTCGCTAGTGGGTAATAGAATATTTACTAAACCTCAAAGCTAAAACCTGACGATACCATGATTGATCTTTGGTGGATATGGTGAAGGGGTTCTATCAGTTCATGTGCTCAAGAAAAAGTAAGGCCTGCTTTAAGTGAAACCAGGTATGTTACATTTCTATAAAGCTCTTTAAAATGTTGAGCATTCCCACTTAATATCCTCATAAACGTCTACGTTCATGTTCACTGCCTTCCACAGCCGACATGGTTCTGTACCAAATTTCACTGGGGTGCGTTTTTAAATTTGCATAATTACTAGTGACGAGACCATGTTGTTCACTGCATTTTTTCATTGAAATGGTCCTTTATTTGAGGCTGTATTAGACAGATGTCTGTGGACCTAACCATCCCTATACCACAGTTTCAACTGAAAAAGAGCCTTCTGATTTCCAGATAAGATTAGCAAATGAGCCTTCTGAAAGCTTGTCTGTGTAAGGAATTCAAAGTAAATTTATTCTCTGAAGTTTAGTCCATCTATTCCAACAAGGCTGAGGTCCGGTTGAGGCGATCATCCCGGAATGCTAGGGTAGATTCTGGAAGGTGCCATCAGGATGGCGATGCAGCTGCCAGCCTGGGGAGGCCCCTCAGCTGCACTTCTCTGTCCCTTAGGGGAACTTCTGTGGTTTCAGGCTTAGCAGCTCTGGGGGGAGGGGGCGGGGAGCTCTCCTGCTATGCACGTGCACGGTGGCTAAGCAGCAAGAGAGCTAAGGAAAAAGTAAGGGCTTGCTCAGAAATAGGGGAATCCCTACACAAAAGCAGGAAATTTGAACACAATAAGAAATGAAATGGAGTTCCAAGGAGAGGAAGCAGGGAGCTGTGCTGTGTTGACACAGAGCCGAGAAAAGTAAGTTCTCTGGATCTGCCCCCCACGGTAGGGGAAGTTTGTGCAGCCCGCAGCCGGCTCCGGGGGATCTGGGGACACGGCACCTGCACGCCTCTAAGCGGGTCAGGCATGGAACCACCTGAAGGCGGGGTCCGTCCAAACAGCTCGTGTGCTCTGCTATCACACAACGAGGACTGAACAAGGAGGAGTAGGAACGGAGAGCTTACAGGAGCGGGCTCCACCACCACCACCTTCATGAAGGCCACGTGAGACTTTCATCACAGCATTCGCTGGCTCTGGAGCCCCACGGACAGCCTTCAGTCCTGGCTTGACTGCTTCCCAGCTCCCTACCTGGACACGGCGCTTCCTTCTTCATTCGCAGGACAGGGCACCAGAAGTGCTATTTCCATAGAGCTTGGAAGGACTGTCAGGCTGGGTGAGCATCCCCACGGCTACGGTGAAGGCTGCTGATTACACACCCTTTCACTCAGTAATTTGGAGAAGGGCTGGGCAGGTGGGGGATGAATGGGCACAGCTCAAGGACCTTACCGCCCAGCAAAACCACGGTCCCAACCGAGCGAGGGGTGAGCCTCTCACATGAGGACGTCTAGAAGGGAGAGAATAAATATTTCCAGAAAGGGGTAGGGGGGAAATTGAAGCTGGAAGATGATGCATGAGCAGATTTCTGGGGGAGACAGCAGGAGAAATAGCATACATGAACACAATTTACGAGAAAGATGGCAGTCCAGAGCAGTGAAAAAGAGATAATCGTTGCAATAAACTATTCCAGGACAATCAGATATTTGTATAAGGCAACAGATTGAGCCGGGACATGATCCTAGGCATAACCATGAATTATCTGGATCAAAAGGAAATTTATGGTCACTCTATGTACAACCACCTGTCTGCAATTTCACTTTTTGGCACATACCTCAAAGAAACGCGTGCACATACATTTGAAAGATGGGCACAGACACAACATGTCATATCAGCTTTGGTCATGATAGTTGTCAACTGGAAACAACACAGGTCCCCGCCATCCACACAGCAGACGAAGAAGTTGTGGCGTGTCCATACGGTGGAAGACTGTAAGCGCTGTCTTAATCGCTGCATCGTTAGGAGAAGTCTCACTATCCAGTAACGTCTCAGTTATTCTTGACCCTTCAATCTCCGTACAAATTTTAGAATCACCTTGCCAGTTTCCGAAAAGTGAAGTGAAAGAACCCACAAAAAATCATCTTGTGTAGCTCCGTTTACCTAGCGGCCCCCAAGACAGGCAGCACGAAGCCACAGAGCTCAGAGACAAATGTCTAGAGAAATAGCTATCAAGGTAAGGGTGCATTGCCTTAAAAGTTAGAATAGCAGTTCCCTTCAGGGAGCGTCTGGTGGTCTTCCTCCCAATGTCCGTGGTGCTGCAAGAGTGTTCCCCCCTTGTGGTAATTCACCGAGCCGTACACTTTTGTGTGTTTTCCTCTAAATGTGTTTCATTTAACAAAAAATGTTTTTAATTTGCCCACATAAAATGAAAATGTTCTGTCCCATGAGAGGAACCATAATAAAGCGATAAGATAAACCATAAAGGAGGGGAAAATATTTGTGAAACATACAATTGTCAAGTGATTACTGTGCAGAATAAATAATGAACCATGAATCTGTGAGCGATCCATATGGATACATACGTGTTGTGGGTATATGTGTGTGCATATATATGAATATATATACATGAATATACACATATGTGTACAAGCATGTACATACACATATGTGTAAATTGGACAAAATCACGGCCAGGCATCACGAAGGAGAAAGCATACCTGGGGAATAAATATAGGAAAACATTACAATATTGTAGAGTGTCAGGGAAATACAGATTATGACCCACACGAGGTACCATTCTATAATCTCCAGATCGGTCTGATGGCAAAAGGAAAGCAGAGATGCTTGCAGAAATGGCTGGCCCAGGGACACGGCAGGTGAGCGAGAGCAAGGAGGTTATCAAAGGCCAGAGGTGAGTCTCTAGGGGAGGACTGGGGGGGCCCCCCACCTGTCTGAGATGTAGCCACCCCCGCTCTGAGGACAGCGACAGTCACAGATTAACTCTCATCAAATGTACTTCAATCCAGTAGATTTTTAATGCTGCCCCAAAAGCTGATTGCTCATTAGAGGATGTATTATTACGTAACGATTGTTGAGTAAACAAAGATTTTTACTGGAATTAATTGGGTGGATGAACCACAGAAGGCAGAGAGTGCAAAGAGATGGAAACAGCATGCCCTTGGGGCTCTGAAAACAGGGTCTTAGAAAGGTGAAGGAGTTGGGCTCCAAAGGACAGGGTAGAATTCCTCAGGAGGGTTGGGAGGGAGGGAGGCATGGGCCCTGGATGAACGTCAGAGGCAAGAAAGCATGCAGAGGGAACCTGTGGGGAGCCCGACACAGAGTCTGGTTCTCTGGGATGCGCAGGACATGCAGGGAATTTTAAGAGAAGCAGCAGAAGCCCCAGTATAAAGTGCCCAGAATGACAGTGTGAGGAATCCTCAAAGGTCACTTCTGCCCGTAGCCTGGGGTGACAGAGACAGGGCAGTAGCTGCAGCTTTTCCTAGCGGGTCCCCGACAGCATGAGTGGGGGCAGCTGGGACCGCTGCGGGCTCCCATCCACCTGGCCTCAGCAACCATTTCCCCTGCCCCAGTATACCTCCTGGGCCCTGATTTATCCCCACAGGAGACACTTGCAGCAAATCAAGGCACCTTTCAGTCGCCTTTAGATTTTGAAATTAAACATTTGACTCTTCTAGGCAATTTGAGTGGTAGAGTGAGAAAGTCACCAGCCCTGGGCAGACACTTCCCCTTCTAAGTGTCCTCGTGCCCTGTTGTGAGAGTCTGAGCAAACGTGTGCAAAGCGCCCACAACCTGGGGGCTCGGGGAAAGTGCTGAGTAACGTGAGTCTTTGTACCCCCAGGATGGCCAGTTGCCTTTGTTCCCTTTTAAGGCCCCTGATATCCATCACGTTTATCTTCTGCTTTCAAAGCTCGGCTTCCAGGGATGTCTCCTTCTGACCCACAGGTCGAGGCTAAGAGGTGAACACATTCCTCTCCGGCTTCCCTGCATAGCTGGCATTCCAGCCCTGCAGCGCCTAGTCTAGAAAGGAATATAATCACCACCACTGCAGAGACTTGGTCTCATGAGAGTGCCCAGCAAAACTGGATTTTTAAAAATTTGACCCAGTATCGCTTTGTTGCTATGGCTGATGGAGAAATGCAGGAATTCAACCCACACATTCTCAGATGTGTTCTAGACATTAACTCTTTGCTTTCCATCTTTATCATAGCTGGTTTAATTCTTGTACCTAGATCTTGAAGCTCATGCTGACCCCAATATGAGTGAAGAATCTAATTTAAACAGCAGAAGAAATCCACACATTGCAAATCACAGTTAAAATTGCTTTCCCAAAACATCAAAATGCCTTCTAGAAATGATTGTCACCACAGTAAACGTGTATGATACACGACAGAATAGAAACAAAGAAGAGATCATACTTTCCCCTCTTATTTAAGTGACTTTCCAGGTGGCCTAAAAACATTCAGCAAGTGTCCAGTGTTTCATATAGACTTCACTGTCCACTGCCCACCCCCCAAATCAGGTTTTCAAATTGAAGCTCGGGGACCAAAGTAAAAATGCAAATAATTGTGTTGTGATTTCTTTGGGCATCGAAACAACTGATTTAAACACCTCACTTACTTCTCAGGGAAACGCAGACTCATCGGAAACCCAGGAAGTCACCCCTGGATGGTGTGATGGCATTTTCATAGCGTGAGAGACTTTGCCTTTTCAAGAGCAGTTTTTAGAAAATGTAAGCCACGTGGATGCAAATTTTCCTAAGATGTGACAGAAATGTTCCTGTCTTTCTCAAATGAATGTGCTGGACATACTGAATGACTCTCTGCATGTTTTAGCAAGGTCATTCCCTTTGTGGTCTTGGGTCTCGGTTTCCCTTCAGAGACGTGAGCGATTTAATCCCTAAGGCATTTACAAATCTAGGATGCAGAAATTCTCCGGTTTCCCCTCACGTGACTAATGATCGACACAGCCTGGAAGCTTTCAGAAAAAAAGACAGATTTCTGAACCCGACAATAACCTACTGAATTTGGGTCTCTGGGTTTGCATGAAGTTCCCAGGTGTTGTTGGTGTGCAGGGACTTTGGGAGACGGGGGTTCGGAATACCATTCATTCTGCAGCGGACCACCTGACCACTAAATCCTGAACACATTTTGATTCTAAACGGTTGGATGGACATAAACAAAGCCAGGGATAAATCTGTTAAACTGAGACAATATGCCATTCTTTCTCTACATGGATGGAATGGGCTCTGGCTGTAGGAGGTGCCTGCAGCCCTCTGTTGGTTCCTTTCATTGTCATGATCCCTGAACAAAGCTGATGAGAGAGTTTTCAATTGTCACCACATTCTGGGGCAAGGGGGAGGTAAAGGGATTCAATGCCTAATATTTTCACAATAAGAAGGAAAGGTAGAGAAGAAACGGTACTATATAAAAATAATAATTCTAAAAGCCTTTGTTCTTTAACGAAGGGTGTGGGTGGAGGCAGGGCATGTTTCAGGAAACTGTAGGAAGAAAACCAGTTTATGAGAATCTGATAGAAGAGGCTCTTACCCTGGAGGGGGTGTACTCCAAACTCTAGGTACTGGCCACAGAAGTCCCTGGGAATGGATTCGGTCTAAATTGCCGGCTTCTTGTCATGTAGTTGGATCTTATGCCAAGTCCAAGGATGACCTCCTACACTGTCTCTCATCGTGTGCAGATATGAACAGTCTGCAGAAAGAAATGTGTGTGGGAGCCACAGTGGGTAACAGTGAACCGTACAGGGCTATCCCAATTTGTCCACATGCTGACAGAGGTATATCCAAAGCCGCAGGTCAAGGAGTCTAGGAATGAAATTGGATGGAGGATGGTATACCCTAACCCATTGGCAGGGTCTTCTGTCTCAAAGAAATAGTGCCAGCAAAAGAGACAGATGGGAAATGATCAGCATCATCAATGGATTAATTAGTGCTGTACGTTGGACCCCAGTCAAATGGAAGGCTGCCAAAATGTCACAACCATGTTTTGCAGCTAATGTGATAAATGATTTAAACGGCACACCAAGCATGCTAACGTGGCCATGAATGGCCAGCTTGTTCTGTCCCCGTCCACTTATCTCTGGAATGATTTAATTTAGGGTCAGAATAAAAGAAAAAAGAAAACCATCACAAAGCTCTGGGCTTTACAAGAATGATAAATTCAAAGTCACAAGGTAAGTGGTTTTTGTAAACCGATTGAAAAATTGTACACACAACCAAGCTGTCCTCTGTTGGTCAAAAAGTCTCAGGTATGCAAGGATTTAAATAATGAACCTCTGAATAAGCTTCTGAGTGAATGACCAAAGATGAGTCAAAAATGAAAAATATTGAAAATATTAAAAAATATTTAAAAATACGAAATGAAAGATTGGCAAAAATGTAGTTTAGAAAGACTGACAGGTACATTGATAGCAAATTAACACCTATAATCGTTTTACTTTGATTACGAAATGTAATAGAAAAGTCTTTGACATAGGTTGCCTATACTATTAAAAAAGTAAAACTCAACACAAGCAAACAGGACAAAAACATTTTTAAAAAGAAGTCTAGACTCCCAGATCACAATAATAAGGTGGACGTGTCTCTTAAATTTCTTACGTTTCATAAAGAACATTATAATTTCATTCATGACTTGGCTAAGAGGAAATGTATCGGTTCAAGAATGGCTTTGAAAGATTTTGTTCCCTTCTGATCGAATGGAACAAGTCATGTGGATTTCCTGCGTCCCTCTAGAGTGTAATGTCAAAGAAAACCCAGTATATATAGTAACAGTGGAGAAGGGGCTCTTAAAACCGAGAGGGACGGACCAAACGCTGGTGTATAGGAAGCACCCAGTAACACCAAGTTAAATGAGAAGTGCTATAATTAAAAACGTTTCTAAGTCAGAGGAGGTCTATGTTTACCCTGATGCGAGGACGTTTACTCGGGGACAGAGCCACACCTAGCGAGTTGGGCTGAGATTTCCCACCCCTCCCCCTGCATCCATCTCCTCCGTGCTCCCACGAGAAGCAACGACTATAGCTTCCCTTCCTGGTCTCACCCTGGATCCATCTTCTAATGCAGGGGGAGGCGAGCACTGATGAGTGCAGCAACGTCACGAACATTTCTGTAGCAGAAACCAAATCCTTCATTACTTTATTTCCCCATGACCCTTTGGACATGGACTTTGGGTTTTAGAAAGACCCTTCTCCCAGTGAACGGCTGGCCATAAGACTGCCTGTAAATGAGCACCCAGCCAAGCAGTAAAAATGCCAGGGAGTGAGGAGCGCTGCAAGGGAACTAAAATGGAGGGGTGTAACTGTGGTGAAGGGGACGGTCTGAGCAGACAGCATGCAGCCAAACCCCAAAAACAGTGGCAGCTGAAGAGAGATGCAGGGACGAACATTTCAAGCAGAGGGAAGGGCTAACGCAAGGGTCCCTCGGAGGGAGAGAGCATGCCAGGGAGGAAGAGCTGTGGAAGGCCAGAGACACCAGAGCACGGAGTGTGCCTGGAGGGGAAAATCACCAGTGATGTGGGCATGGCGGGCCCCCCTCGAGGCTTTGCTCAGCTCCTGGCACCGTGTGGCCAGTGGCAGTGTGGCATTCTGGGGGGGTGGGGGCACATTTTACTCGAGGGGTAGTGTTCACACAGGGGACCCAGGAACATGTTCTCGTGGGTCTACTCAGTAATTTTGTAACAGCCTTTCCAAATTTGCAGGTCTGTAAATCAAGACATGAAGTACTTTATAAACATAAGAGTAATTATGACATCTATTTTAAGGATGCATGTGTGTGTGTGTGTGTGTGTGTGCGCATGAGAGAATGATGGGGGAGTGATTTTCCTTTTCCAACTTTTTAAAGATTTTATTTATCCATTTGAGACAGAGAGAGAGAGAACATGACAAGAGGGAGGGGCAGAGGGAGAGGGAGAAGCAGGCTCCCTGCTGAGCAGGGAGGCAGATACGGGGCTCGCTCCCAGGACCCTGAGATCGTGACACAAGCCCAAGGCAGATGCTCAACCGGCTGAGCCACCCAGGTGTACCGCTTTTCCAACTTTTTATTTTTTTATTTTTTTAATTTTTTTTAAAAGATTTTATTTATTTATTTGAGAGAGAGAATGAGAGAGAGAGAGCACATGAGGGGGGGGGGAGGGTCAGAGGGAGAAGCAGACTCCCTGCTGAGCAGGGAGCCCGATGCGAGACTCGAACCTGGGACTACAGGATCATGACCTGAGCCGAAGGCAGTCGCTTAAACAACTGAGCTTTTTAAAGTGAACTTTTAAAGGAAGTATTTTTCCTAATATTTCCTGTTTTACCAAATCCACACGGGGCAGGTGACATGAATAAAGGCAACAGGTCGATGCTCTTTTGAAGATGAAGAGGATATCAACCTCAGGTTATGGTGAAATCACAGAACATGGACGTGACTGATCTGGTTTTATCAAACGAGCAGTGACACCGTGCCTGTCCCTGCATCACGGGCTGGGCTTCTCCGCCGCACATGACAAGCGATACCGCATTACTGCCTCTTCTTGGCTTCTTCCTCCTTGTGCTGCCCTGGTCCCCATCTTCCCTCACTGGCCGTTCCCTCGCAATGGTCCCAGTCCAGAGTTCTGTCCTGGACTTCCTCCTCTCCTCTTTCTACACGCTTGTCTTATCTTTGGCTGACACCCCCCCCACACACACACACAACCCCAGAGCCATGTCCCCCACGGATGCCCCGTTGTGATTGCAAACTCAGGCTCCACCCCACCAAAGCTCTCCTCTCTTTTCTCACATTCATTTATTGATGTTGGAGGCACATAAATAACAAAATTGTTTCTTTATAAATGGAGTAATAAACGGAGGAGAGACAGGGCATCACGGAGAAGGATAATGGAAGGGTTTCTTTCTTCCGTGGAGAATGATAATGCCTTTGGCAAGCATTAGAAACTCTACTTGCCGTGGTTATCGTCACGTACGGAAGGCTGACGGGGGCTTTGCCACGGCCACGTGTACGTGGCCTCATGAGGCGAGATACTTGGCCTTAACCCAGAAGCCATTCTGATAGGTGGGAGCTTGTTAACGGCACATTTCACGACACATTGAAAAACACTTGTTTCCAGAATTTTGTCAAGAGGAGCTAACAGGGAGCACAACACGGCTACCATAGAGAGAACAGCTTTGCCCATAAGCAGGCCCATCATAATGCCATATGTAAAGGAAAAAAAAACAAAAAACAAAAAAACAAGAGAAAAGAAAAACAAGAGAATGGCTAGGTAAGTTAGGGCACAGATATGTTTCGGAAGATTAGGCAGACAGATGATTTTGCAAACTATTTTAGGTTTGGGGAAAACCCTTATTGTATAATAATATACAATTTTTAAACTTTTTAGTTAATTAATTAATTATTTTAGAGAGTAAGGGTAAGTGGGGGCTGGGGTAAAGGGAGAATTCCAAGCAGGTTCCATGCCCAGCATGGAGCCCCACATGGAGCTCAACACAGGGCTCAATGTCACAACCCCAAGATCGTGACCTGAGCCAAAATTAAGAGTCAGACAATTAACCGACTGAGCCACCCAGGCAGCCCCTATATATACTTAAGAAAAAAAAGACCAAGAAAACAACAGAATATAAAGATGGCAGGGAATATACCAACAGGTTAACAAATGTTATTTCAAGAGAGAGACTACAGATGTTTCTTCTTTATCCTTTTCTGTATTTTACAAAGTAAATCAGATTATGTCACCCAAGGATGGCTTCCTGGTGAAGGTGAAAAAACATTCCAAACTCAGAAAGGTCAGGTGCAAGCCCCGTCCCTGCCTGCTTTCTCTCCATCTCTGACCACCCGCCCTTCCCCACCAGCACACAGGCCTCTGTTTGGTTTCCCCAAGAGGCCAGCTCTGTCCAGCAAAGAGGCCACACACATGCTGTTCCCTCTGCCTGGACCACCATCCCCGCACCTCCCCCCACACCTCCCTCCCTCCAACACTTCTGGTGGGCTGGTCTCCTCTTATCCTTAAACTCCTTCCAGGAACCTTCTGGACCACCTACTGTAGAAGATCACCTGTTCTTTGCCTTTAACCTCCCTCACACCTTTACCTGTGTGCTCCCGTATTCATTGTCTCTGGCCGAATGTCATTCCCCTATTCCCTTCTGCCCTCCACCGGGCAGATCCCTTGTTCATCTCGTTCATCATTATAGTCAGCATGTGACATCATATCTGGTAGACAGCCAGTGTTCGTGACACATTTTCTGAACAAATTATATGTACGAAAAAAGTAAAATAAAACATATATTTTAAAGTATATTTTTTATTATTCAATGCATATTTTTAAATGAATTCATGTACGGAAAGTAAAGTGATATATATATATATATATGTATATATATATATTTGAGAGAGAGAGAGAGTGGGAGAGAGAGAGAGAGCAGGAGGGAGGGGCAGAAGGAGAGGGAGAGAGAGAATCCCAAGCAGGCTCCATGTTTAGCACGGAGCCCAACACAGGGCTTGACCCCAGGACCCTGAGATCATGACCTGAGTCAAAATCAGGAATCAGCCACTCAACTGACTGAGCCACCCAGGCAGTCCAGTAATAAATATACTTTTAAGATATGCTTTTTATTTTAAAGTTGTTTTAGATTTATAGAAAAGTTGCAGAAAAGCACAGAGAATTCCTGCACAATCCACAGCCCCTCTCTTACTATGAACAGCTTCTGTTACTATGATTTATCACAACAAATGAACTAATATTGATACACTATTATTAACCATAGGCCATACTTTAACTCATATTTCCTTAGTTTTTACGTAATGTCCTTTCTCTGTCCCTGGATCCCATCCAGGACCCGCCCTGCATTCAGTCGTCACGTCTCCTTAGGATCCTCTGGGCTTGACCGTTTCTCAGACTTTCCTTGATGTGATGACCCTGACAATTTTGAGTACCTAGTCAGGCATTGTATAGAATGTCCTTCGACTGGGGCTTGTCTGATGTCATTCTCATGGTTAACGACGGTTAAATATAATTTCAAGAAGGAAAATGTCATTGGATAGTGTATCAGAATTCTAAAAAAAAGCAATCGGTAGGGTGTGTGTGTGTGTGTGTGTATAGTGAGTTTTATTTTAAAGAATTGCCCCCTGTGATTGTGAGGGCTGGCAGATCTGAGATCTGCAGGGTGGGCTTGCGGGCTGGAGACTCAGGGAAGAGTTGATGCTGCAATGGAGTCTGGAAGCAGAATCCCTTCTTCCTTGGGGCACCTCCGTCTTGTTCCCTTAAAGCCTTCAACTGATTGGATGAGGCCCACCTACAGTATGGAGAGTAATCTGCTTTACTCAAAGTCTGCTCATTTAAACGTTAACCTCATCTAAATAAGTACCTTTACAGCCATATCTAGACTAGTGTTTGACCAAACTTCTGGGCACCATGGACTAGCCACGTTGACACATGTAATTAACCAGCAGATAGAAATGCTTGATTGCATCTGATGGGGTGGGGCCCCAGAAGATGGGCTCCCGAACCAAAATGCAGGAGTTGTGGGCTGGAAGGAAGGTCCTGCAGCAGCAGCAGCTACCTTGTTGTTAACCTCTGAACTCCATGGCCACGGGCCCCCAGTTAAACTGCTCTTGATTAACTGCAAACCAAACATGACTTTAGCCTGCCTGCAACAGAGAAGGTATGAGGCAGTGATTTTTAGAGAGAAGTCTTTTTTTTTTCTCTCCTGGGAAAAGGTCAGGGTCTGCGTTGATGGAAATAAGACTTCAGAAACTTGAGAATATCCCCTTCAGCTAGAGTCCACTGCAAAGGAGGAAGGCCGGAGACATCCGGGGACTATCGTATAACTCATAAAAACAACCTCTCCAGCACTTCCTAATTCTGTACCATGTAACTCTAAGCATGTCACTGTCACTGATTTTGAATTTACCATAGTGCCTAAAAATATTTCTGAGACTTGTAATCGTCTCTGGTTGCCCATTTAAAGGATTTTATGCAAATGTGAATACTTATCAGCTTTTTCAAAATTCAGAAGTTCCAAGAAGTATAAAAATGGCTGAACAGTGGCGAGAATTTCAGAAAGTGCAGAAACATTTAGATGCCATGGCAAAAAGCTAACAAACCTTTAGGGAAGAAAGCAAGTAGAGTGTAGAGGTAAAAATGAATTTTTATTGGTGAAGTTGGCAGAGGTTCCCAATGAGAGCAAAGAGTTATGGGACTGGGAAAAGGAGGGACGTGGTCATCAAATAGGAAGGCGACGAGAAGCTTGATCAGTGGGGATAAGCGTTCACACTGTACTGTACTGTAAAGCATGGGACGCTTCAAAATGAGGAAGCAGAACCCACTCTTAACATGGATGTGAGCAACCCAAGCTACCAAATAAATGAAGTCTAGGTGAATTCCAGAGTCCAGGGTGCCGAAGTGCTGAGAGCCAACCTACCTCCACCGCCCACCAGCCCCCCCCCTCCCCAGCCCCCCCCCAACCCCCCCCCGCCCGGCCCGGTCAGTGCCCATGTGCCCTGGCATGCCGGCCACAGGCCCTACTGTAACAGGAAGAGGGAAATCCCTCTGGAAGAGAATGGCTGGTGAAAGGTGCTCCGGGTCACACTTGGCCCAAGTCTCATGATGGTGGTGGATGGAAGGCAGGTCAGGCCGTAGGAGATTCCAGGTGAGAGCACAGGGATTCTGGCCAGGACAGCCTGAGGAGTGCAGCCCACGGAGGGTTCCCTGGGCAGCTGGGTGTTGTAGGAAGAGAAACTTCGAGGGCTGGGCGGGGGGAAGTTTGGGGCACTGGGACCTTGGCTCTCCGCCTGGGGTGCAGCCCAGGGGAAGTGTGGTGGAGGGCTGATCTACCATCTCCCTGTAAATCAGGGGTCCTGGTTAGGACCAATGACCCACCACCCTTGGGCCATGACTCCCTGGGGTTGAGTTTCCAGAATGCTGCTCTTCTTCCAGAATCTTCCCAGGCTTTCCCCTGGCCTTTACATTTCCACCTCATAGAAAGACAAGGCTTGGGCCACCTACTTGCTGCCAGGGAAGGAGAGTCAGTTTCTTTGGATCTATTTGCATCGAGCAGAAAAGCTGGCTTCACAGAGAGTGTGTGTCTTACAAAGGGATGACATCAGAGCGATGCACAAGAGGTGGGACTGGGATGCGGAGGGCAGGGATGGACACTCAGTGTCCTCCCCCGGCTTTCAGTGCCCCCCCTCCCCTGTGTGTGGGAACAACCCACCTCTCACCTTTCTGGGACTTAGAAGTCCACCTGACGCAGAACCCACTTCCTCGGGAGGTGCTCAGGGGAAGCTGGCTGCCCTCACTGACGGGTGTGGTGCGGGGACAGAAGCTGAGGGACAGAGGTGAAGGATGGAGGAGAGACACGCACCCACCCCGTGCAGTTTCTCTTAACCAGTCAGAAACCTGCCTTTCTCAGGTGGTCCTGACATGGCCGAAAGAAATGAAAATGATAAAGATTTCAAAGATAAACTGATACATGATTAATACATCACACATCTCTCTTGCCCCTAGGAGGGACTCCTTGTCTATCTAAAAAAAAGTCACACAAGTAAAAGGGGAGAGGAAGCACTTTGTTTTTCTGAGCTATCAGAGCCCCACTCCCCTTGGGATTGCTGAGTTATCTCTTCTGTCACGGCTGCTGTGAGAGCTCAGGGCGGAATATCACTGGGGAAATGGAAGATTCTCTTCTACTCCCTAAGAGATGGGGATACAGAATCCAAGAAAGGACTCTGGACGCAGGGAATCACCTGCCATTTGGGGACCTGGGGCCCATGGAGCATAAGCATCTGTCCCTGCGGGAAGCAGCTCTTCACCCCGCACACAGGCTTTTTCACCCCATCCCTGGAAGTCCCCAGAGGTTTCCAGAAGTGGTAAGAGATGGGGGAGGGCCGGCCTCTCTCACCCTCCAAACTTGGCAAGGTTTCTCCTTCCATTTCTCTAGGAAGCAGTGGCCATGTGGTGGCCCGAGGCAGCTTTCAAAAGAGAAGGCAGAGGAAAAAGCTTCAGAGGCTGGCAACCCCCCCACTCAGGGGAAATCAAGTTCAGCAAATGCCTCTCCCTGGACTGCAATACATCGAATGCCTCTCCCCGGACTGCAATACATCCAGAAGTGAACGCTTCGCCTCTGCAGCAGAACGGGGATGATTCTTGATTATGCCAAACATCGACATTTAGCAGGTCCTGCAAGAGCCAAAGTTATTATGAAGTACCTTTCAATCATTTTAGACTTAATGGTTTAAAATGTGGCTGAGTTGGTTCACCTTGGAGCAGATGCCAACAATCGACCCCACTATCTGTATGGCTGTCTGGTCTGTGCCGGGAGCTGCTGTCCACAAGGGCCAGGCTGTCTGGCCAGCCCACCCCTGCCCTAGCAGGCGGCCCCCGTGCTCTCATTTCCTCCCATCCAGGGGCGGCCAATCCTCTGAGCTCCCCTCCCTCAGTGAGGTGCCTCTTGACTCTGATAAACACAAAGCACCCCACAACCTTGTCAAGATGCAGGTTCTGACGTCTTAGAGGATGGGGCTTACGTTTCTAACACTTCCAGGGGTGCTGTAGGTGGGACCACCCCGCTGATGCTGGGGCAATGTTTCAGAGCTCAGGTCCAATGAGGGTCACTCTGGCTGGGTCATGCTTAAGGCCAGCTCCTTTATCTCAAACCAGAATGGAGTCCACCCCTCCCAACTCCATTTCTGAATGCTTCTTAAATATTTGCTGGAGGGGAAGCTTGCCTCATCCTTGTCCACCTATCCCCCCTCCCCATCCCTTCCCTCCCCTCCCCTCCCCTGCCCTCCCTTCCTCTGCTCTCCCCTCCTCTGCCCTCCCTTCCCTCCCTCAGCCTTCCCCTCCCCTCCCCTCCCCCTCCTCCCTTCCCGCCCTACACCCCATCTCTCTACTTTTCAGTTCCAGTTGCTTGTCCAAAGCTTTAGGAGTCCACCTTCACCCATGTCACCCCTTTGCTTCCCTCCCAAGCCTTAATTAAGATAACCAATGGCTGCTAGTATACCAGCTCAACATCATTTAATCAACACTTTGACAGGGAGAAAGAAATATGCTGCTCAGAGGAACCTGAGAAATGTAGAGTCATCATCTAATCAACAGTTATTCTAGACCTTTCCTGGAGGAAGGAAGCTTCATCCACATCAGCTCTGCTAGGAACTGGCAGTTTTTACCACGCCGCTGGGCAATGTCACGCCATGATGTACCCAAAGAACACAGCACCCCCCCCCCCAAGGCTCACGGGTTTGCCGAAGCACCCGTACATTACCTTCCAGCCTTTTTTCTTGACCTATGTATTTCACAGACTTGAGGTCATACTGCAGTTCAAATGCTATTTCTGGATGTTTTTCCTTAAGTTTTTAACTCATTGAAAATTCCTAAAAAAATTAATTCTTAATAGCTATTCCCATTGTATGCATTTATTGACATTTATTTAATAAATTCCCTATTCTTGGACATGTAGGATTCAACCTAGCGATGGTTCTGTGGGACTCTAGAAAACAGAGATCCACACACATTCACAGAACACCACAAATTATAGTTCTTCCTTTTAAACATCCTTCAGAAATGAAAGCAGGAGACTAGACCGTTACTAGATAATAAAGACATGACAGATATCCATGGGCAACTGTGTTAAAAGATGAACTGAGGTGTGTTAAAACTTTTAAGAGTTTATTTGAGCAAAAATCAATTCAAATCAGGCAGCATCCAATCTAGCAGACAGAAAGGAGCTCTGTCTGAGTTGCTGTACAAGATGGGAGACTTTATACTGGCAAAAACATGGTTGGTTATCCAAGGTCACTTTCCCTTGGGAGATGGCAGGGGTCTGTCGGGCAGATGACCTAACTAGTGCTGATCAGGCAAGTCCAGACTGACTGGTTTAAGGTTCCATTTTGGGGAGAGCTGAAACTGTAATTAAGTCAAGTCTTGATTTGGTGATGTGGGGCTCAGCATAAGGGACTCCATTTGAGACCTGTTGTCTTGTTGTGTGTGTGTTTTTTTTAAGATTTTATTTATTTATTTGAGAGAGAGAGAGAGAAAGAGTGCATGAGTAGGGGCAGAGGCAGAGGGAGAGGGAGAAGCAGACTCCCCGCTGAGCAGGGAGCCCTACACGTGCTCCATCCCAGGATCCTGAGATCATGACCTGAGCCCAAGGAAGACACTTAACTGACTGAGCCACCCAGGCACCCCTGTTGTCTTGTTTTTAATACCTGAAACCATAACAAGGAATTCAGAAGGAGGCATAATTTACAACAATAATATCAGTTAATTTTTTTTGAGCATTTAGAGCCAAGAACCGTGTTTTGTAGAGAGTTGGGGTTTTATAGAAATTGTCCTACCACTTTGTAAGTGGAGTAAGTGTTCTGACTCTCTCCACTGCTGAGAAGGAGACTGAGGTACAGAAGGGTGAAGAGAGTCATCCACGGTCCCAGAGTTGTCCAGAGGCAAGCCCAGAGTCACCCCGAATGGTCCAGCTCCTGGAACTCTTTTTAACCACCTTGCATGGCTAAACACACCATCCTATTATCCATGTCTTAGAAAATGCTCACAGATTTTATGGCAATCTCTTTTGCAACAGCTAAGGAGACGCTGTAAAAACAAATACTGGAAAAGGAATGCGACTAGTTGCCCTGAGGATGGCCACGAAGACCCTCTCAGCAGCTCACGCTATTCATTTGCCTGCCCACTCACCCATGCAGCAAATTTCACAGCTCGCACCGCATGTGCCGGGTACTCAGGAAAGCCAGTCAACTGAACCAGCAAGTAAATTATTCCCCAGCAAGTCTCTGATGTTTGTGATAGTGTGACCTCTAGGGAGACAGTCGAGAGGTTAAATATTAGTCAGTACACTTCAAGCTGCGCCATATACCTCAAAAGCATGGGAGATGAGAACCAGCTCTGTTATAAACTGCCCAATTCTGAAACCAGAGACTTCCACTATGCAGCCGGGTTCCTGGAGTCACAGATGAAAACTCTGTCCTTGTTCCTTGTTTACTTCTTGCTCCTGACGTAGAAGGTCTCCATGCTCTTGATGGTAAGGACCAAGAAAGAGTGGGTCAGGGTCTGTTCAGAAATTACTCTCAGGAAGCTGTGCCCTCAGAGACCAAGCTGTTGGAGGTGGAGAGGACAGAAAAGGAGCCAGCAGAAATGTCATCCTTTTCTTTTATTATTTTTTTATTTTTTAAATTTTTTTAAATTTTTAAGGATTTTATTTATTCATTGGAAAGAGAGAGAGCAGGAGCAGGGAGGGTGACAGAGGGACAAGCAGACTCCCTGCTGAGTGCGAAGCCCGATATGGGGCTCGATCCCAGGACCCCGAGGTCATGACCTGAGCTGAAGTCAGACGCTTAACAGACTGAGCCACCCAGGAGCCCCCATTCCTCCTTTTGAACTCCCTGCATCCTGACTCTTGATCTGCCCAAGTGCCCCCTAGACAAATCTATCTGGTTGACCTGCCTAAAATGCAACAGAACAAAAATGCAACCCTATCCTTCCCCACATTGTGGGACCTTCCATCTGTAGCCCCTTGTAGAGAAAGTTATCACTAAATAAGTAAGTTGGCTGTGCCTCTAAATTACCCTTGCTTCCTCCCCTCCCTTTCTCCCCACATCAAGTCTATAGGGTCACGCTGGTCTTGAATTCTAAAGAACAGAGGCGCCATTCCCAAAGCCCACCAGACCTGGCTGCTTCCTGTTCCTTCACTCTGTTTCCCAGGGACCTCTGCTGGTGGATGGAGGGCAGCCTAATTCATGATAGGGAGACCCCTCATTGGCCTTTGACCCTGGTGAATTGTGCTGGTCCAGGTGTAAATGTAAAGCATGGGTGGGTTCTCCTTTGGAGGGCCTTTGCATATGCAGACTGCAATGGGCTCTGGGTCTAGGCAGGTCCTCATTCAGTCCTGGGTCTGCCACTTACACCTGTGGGAACTTGGGGACCTGATTCAGCCTCTTGGAGCCTCAGGAGCCTTCTCTCTAAACTAGAGGTAAGGAGGCCCACCTCCTGGGGTGGTTTAGTGGTAAGGTCGGTAAAGGGCCTAGTATGATGTCCTGGAAGTACTCAATATGTAATATTCATGTTATTAGTGTAATTATTCTTTTTTTTTTTTTATAAATTTTATTTATTTATTTGACAGCAAAAGAGACAGTGAGAGAGGGGACACAAGCAGGGGGAGTGGGAGAGGGAGAAGCAGGCTTCCTGCTGAGCAGGGAGCCCGATGTGGGGCTCGATCCCAGGACCCTGGGACCATGACCTGAGCCGAAGGCAGACGCTTAACCGACTGAGCCACCCAGGCGCCCCTGTGTAATTATTCTTATCCCTCCACAGACTCCCAACACCCCCTGCCCTGGGTCCTCCCCTGTTTCCTCTCTGTCTTCTCTGTTTTATCCCACCAGCTGCAAGAGAGAAGTGAGCGGCTGTTCACCCCTCAATCCACGAAGGGGTGGGCAGTGCACTGTGTCATGGCGTCCCCCTGCTCCGTGTGGTCTTCTGAATTCCCCCAGAGATGTTATAGGAGGAGCCTCTTACCGGCTACACCAACCCACCTTCCACACTCCTCCCAGGGGGAATTTTTCTAAAGCACAGTTGGGTCCTTTTTCTCACACTGAAGAGTCCCCAGTGTCCCCTCCCCCACTGCCTTTAAGGTATGTCTTCATTGTGCAACGTGGCAACACTCTAGGCCTATTTCCTACCTCCCCAGTGAAGTTCAACTTTCTCAATGAGTAGCCACAGTTAGAGTTGCCATATTTTTCTAGATTGCACCACAGAACTTGGACAATAGGCTTGTATAACCTGAACCTGTTACTCAGGAGAGCATGGGTTGTGGTCAGGTGCTTCTGGCACATCTTTACACACAAAGACATCTACGTCACTCTCGATCACACTGCCCTGTTTCCCACACACTTGTGAATCTCCCTGAACTGTCTATCTTTGGGGCCTGTGTGGTGATGGTCATATGACCGCTGTTATAAAAAATGAATGGGGGAAAGGAGGTATAATTTCATCTGTAGTGATGGATACTAAGAAATCTATCACTTTGGGGCGCCTGGGTGGCTCAGTCAGTTAAGCATCTGCCTTCGGCTCAAGTCACCATCTCAGGGTCCTGGGATAGAGCCCAGCATTGGGCTCCCTGCTCAGTGGGGAGTCTGCTTCTCCCTCCTCCTCTGCCCCTCCCCCTGCTCATGCTCTCTCACTCTCTCTCTCTCTCAATCAAGTAAATAAATAAATAAAGAGATAGATAAAACCTTTTTAAAAAAAGACTCTCCCTCTCCCTCGGCTCCTCCCCCCTAAATAAATAAATAAATAAATGAATAAATCTTTTTCTTTTCTTTTCTTTTTTTTTTTAAAGAGGGGCTCCTGGTGGCTCAGTTGGTTAAGTGGCCAACTCTTGGTTTTGGCTCAGGTCAGGATCTCATAGGTGGTGAGATCAAGCCTTGTCAGGCTCTGTGCTCAGCTGGGAGTCTGCTTGAAGATTCTCTCTCTCTGCTCCTCCACCCACTCACTCCCTCTCTCTCTCAAATAAAATAAATCTTTAAAAAAAAAAAGAAATCTATCATCCTTATTATAGTGATTATTTCCTACCTCAACTTGACTTTTCAAGTGTTCTTTGATTTTGTTTTATTTTGCTTTATCTGTATATGTCCATCCAGAGGGAAAGAGGGACTTCATCTTTTGTCATTGTTCTGGAAACTTCCTGGTTGTGGCAGATGGTGTTTTACAAAAATGGCCCTTGTGCCATTTCTGATCCCACATATACTCTTCCACACCCTGGTCCTCCAATCAAGAGGTAGAATCTATCTCCCCTACCCAGGATCTTAGGGGACCTGTGACTGCTTCAAACAAGAGTATGGCAGGGGTGAAGCTGTGTGACTTCTGGGTCCAAGTCCAGCTCTCTGGGATGCTCCTCCCTAGAACCCAGCCACATGCTGGGGGAAGCTCACACTGGCCCAGGGGAGGGCCACAGAGAGGGACAGAGGCCCTCAGCCCACGGTCGGCATGGACCGCCTGGAGAAAATCAGTGCTGGGAGATCCCAGCCCTCGGACTCTGGATTTCCAGCCGAGACCCAATATCACAGAATAGAGACCAACCTCCTGCTGTGACCTGTCCCAACTGCCGACCCACAGATTTCAAAAGTGTATTAAATTGTTGCTTTTTATCACTGAATTTTGGGGGTGATTTGTGTTTCGGACATAATAACCAGACCACTGGTGTTCCTCACTGTCAAGATCCAGAGTAAAAGCGAATCTGAAATTTACAGTTCACTACCTAATTACAGCACTCCTGACTCTCTCTGTACCAACAAATAGTGTTTCTTGAGATGAAAATTAATGGCTTCATTATGCAGCATTTCTCTCTTCTGCTGTCACAAAGGTGCTGCTCAAAGTTCACTTTCACATCAGTTAATATCGAGATGAATGAACCCATAAATAAACAAACCCCCCAATACAGCAATGGGTATCAAGCTGTGACCCACACCCAAGCACCAGACACTCAGTTCACCACAAACAAGCTACTCTTTCAGGCTGCCTTTTCTCCTAATTCATAGTTTCTGCCCGCCTTTCTTTTGACAGAGGACTCTAATTGCAAGCATGAGAAATGTTTGACTTGATTTTCTAAACAAACATACAATTAATGAGTCAATCTTTGGCAAAACTAATCAGAAAAAAAAGGAAAAGCAAAGGAGACTAGAAATGAGAAAGATGTATAAAAACAAACAAGAGATTTAAAACTTACATGTAGGATGTGGTATCGAGGCTTTTTGACTTGTAATGAAATGAAAGATTTTTTTTCTAAAAATGTTAACAAAATTGCTCAAGAAAAAAGTAGAAAACTTCAAAAGACCATAATCATGGAAGAAATGCAAAGGGTTAAAAAAGATTTATCTCTCTTAAAAGCTTCAGGCCTAAAAAGCTTTCTCAGTGAGTGTCTTAAGCTTTCAAAGACATTCTCCAGCTACATAAACTCACCCAAAAGATGGAAATGGACTGAAAGTTAGTTATAATTTATTGGATGAAACTTGCTTAATAGAGGATTCAAACTTTAAATAAAGTTAGAATAAAACAAGGAAATTATAGATTTTTTTACTTCCAGCTTTTAAAAAATGCTGGCAAATGTATTAAATAACATATTTTTAAATCAAAAATTTTAAAAGGTAACATTCACATCAAATTTATGTCAGAAGAGCAAGAGCAATTTAGTATCAGGAAATGTAAATATGTAGCATAGGAACTTTAATAGGAAAACCAAAATCACATGCATGAATGAAGAATTGAGTAAAACTCAGCACCCTTTTGTAATCATCCTGGAAGCTAAGCACATAAAAAACAATAAATAATAACTGGTAGAATTAAAAATGCAACAGAGGGGCACCTGTGTGGCTCAGTCAGTTGAGTGTCTGACTCTTGATTTTGGCTCAGGTTGTGATCTCGTGGTCCTGGGATGGAGCCCGTATGCAGATTGCACTCAGCAAGGAGTCTGCTTGAGATTCTCTCTCTCCCTCTCCCTCTGCCCTTACCCCTCTGCACGCACACACATTCTCTTTCTCTCTCTCTCAAATAAATAAATAAATCTTAGAAAAAAATAAAAAATTTAAAAAAAATGCAAAATAACCATTGCTTATGTATATATAATACTGTGCCCAGGAAACTTCAGAGAATCAACCAAAAGTATTTTAGACTTAATGAATTAATAAAGAGGTCAGCAATATGAAATAAACATGGAAAGCATGCTAGCTTTGCATCATACTAGCAAAACCAAATGGAAGATAGAGTGAGTGTAGAGGAGCAATACCATTCTCTTTTCTCTTCTTTCATTTCTTTTTTCTTTTCTTTTCTTTTTTTGAGAGAGAGAGTGGGGACAGAGGGAGAGAGAGAGAATCTTAAGCAGATTCCATGCCCAGTATGGAGCCTGAAGCAGGACTCGATCTCACAACCAACTGAGCCACCCAGGCGCCCCACGAATACCATTCTCAATAGGACTAACATACGTACGCTTAGACAAAATTAATAAGATACACACAGGGAAAAAATTAAAAATTAGAAATTGTAATGAGACACAAAGAATAAAACTTAAATCAATGGACCAACATAGCACATTCCTGATGGAATGTCAAATATTATAAAGAAAGAAATTCCTCTCAGGTGAATTTATGAGTTTAACACAATCCAAATAAAATCTCAAAGCCGTACTTTTATCTTAGCAAAACCATCACAAAAATGGCAGAGGGAAACAAACCATAAGAGAATCTTAAAGATAGAGAACAAACTGAGGGTTGATGGAGGGTGGGAAAGGGATGGGCTAGATGGGTGATGGATATTAAGGAGGATATTTGTGATGTGATGTTGTATGTAAGTGATGAATCAATGAATTCTACTCCAGAAACCAATATTGTACTGTATTTAACTAAGTAAAATTTAAATTAAAACAAAACAAACCAAAAAAAACTTAGTTTATCTTGAAAAAAAATAAATGAGTACAAATATCTTTTTTACAACAAAGTAAAAAATGCTACTAATTCTAAAATTAATAATAAAGAAAATCATAATGTTTCTCACACAAGTAAAGTCAGATCAACAGAATTAAAGATATAAACCAGAAATAGGCAAAGTACATGTAAGAACCTATTATACCATTTTAAAAAATCATCACAAACCAATGGGAAAAGAATAGATTATCCCATAAACAGGCTGTGAAAATGGACAACTTAGGGGGAAAAATAAGATCCTCACCTCATACCATAGGAAAAAAATCCTAAATGCATTTTAACTTGGAAAACTAGAAAAAAAGTTTCTAGCTCAAATTTAAAAATCAACATATTTGATTATAGCTACACTAAAACATTTCTCTGTCTTAGGAAACAATAATAAGGAAACACTGGTAACAAATGTGAAAGATGAGAGGTTGATATTCCGAATTAATAAAGAATCAATATAGACTGGAGAAGAAGAGCAATACTACTAAGTCAGTGGGCCAAGGGCATCAGCAGCCACGTTGGCAAGGTGTCTCAGAATCGGAAGCTCCTGATGTGGATGTGAACCGGCTGATTTTTCTGGAAGGGAATCCAACCATCAGTATCCTGACCATTAGACAGGTTCATCCCTTCTGACCCAATGATCCAACTCTGGAGATGCACCCTCAGCACTAAAATTAGGACAGAGAGTTGTGCGCCCAAGTTGTAGATTTCCGGGTTATTAATAATGAAGACACATGGCAACCAAACCGAAGAACCTTCAAAGGGAATGTTTACGTGTGACCCATCCACTAGAGGACTTTTTTTTTTTTTTTTTTTTGCCATTTAAATTGTTATATGGAGAATTTTTGTAAAATGGGGAAAATGCTTAGGATATAATTTTAAGTACAATAGGATACAAGACTGTGTATGATGGGATTTCAAGTCTGAACAAATGCATGAAACAATGTGGAAATGCTGGGATATGCATGAGCATCTCATGCCCGTGTGTGCCAGGCCCCGAAAGAGTGCTGGGGCTGTGCACATCTTTTCCTTCTCCTTTCTTTTTCTCTCTACTTTCAAATATTTCAAAAATAAGTATATGCTTTTAGGATGATAGAAAGAGGAACATGGTTTTAGAGATGAGCAAGACTCTGCTGGGTGGGAAGAGGTTGAAAACTCAGTAGGATGGGAAGCAGTAGAGGAGGGTAGGTCCTGTAGGACAGGAGGAATGGATTGAAGGTCCCCGTGGAGGCAGGAGCCAGGCCACATGCAGGAGGAAGCGTGTTTCTTCCCCAGAGACCGAAGACAAAGAGAGGAGAGGTGTGTGGGTGACGGTTCATGTCGGGGCACGAGCCTGTTATCTCTCTTTGAGATTTTGGGTTACCTGCAAAGATGGGGGTGGGGGTGTGGGAGGGCTGGAAGACTTGAGGGTGAAATATGGACTACAGTACTTTGTGGTGGGAAATGTGCTCATGGGGGCAGGTTGGAGGTGGCCAGAGCTTGCTGTGGATCCATGTGAAATGGGAACCATCACTCACACTGGAAACCATTAGCATAGTGATGTGTTTCCAGGGGACCCCAGGTGGCACTGGGGGTGCACAGAGCACAACGTGGCTCTGTGTTACTGGACTGCTCCAGGGTCCACACTTCCCTGGCCTGCCGTTGTGTTGTGGACGCAGGTTCTAGCAGGCTGAGAGAGTCTCATCCACCTTTACAGCTCTCCCAGGCCTTGAGCCAGCAGAGCAAAAGGGGCATTCCCTAAAAGTGGAGGGGCCTGAAGTGAAGGCATCATTCTGGTTAAAGGTGATGAATTGGGCCTGTATGTTCAACTCCACCCACTGCCTGAAAATGTCATCCAAATAACCAAAGAAATATTAGGGTTAAAAAAAAAAAAACAAAACCATCCTGGGACTCAAATACTGTGTCAGCCTTGTATCAGAACGTGCGTGGGGATTCTATACACCACTCAGGAGCTCACGGGTACCATGGGTAATTTCCCCCCAAATATTCTTTTGTATGATGGCAACTGAAGGTCAGGTTCCATTGGTGTTCTTTTAAGGATCAGGCCCAGGCATTTAGTGGAAGAAAGATCCCAAATTGTCCAATGAAATGAAATGTCTGTCTGATGAGTTGGAACCTCCCTATTCTGATTCCCATCTGCTCTCACAGGCCTCCCTGTCTGATTTCCATCTCCAGCCGTGGTCTCCCCTCCTTCCTCTCCCCTGACCCTATTTTCCCTCGCACCGCCTGACTAATTGATTACAGGTTTATGGCTTTGTTTCCCACCGCCCCAGCCCAGAGTGTAAACGCCAAGAGAAAAAGACATTGTTCTTGTCATTTCATCTGCTGTGAAGTCTACAATGGCACCCAATGTAAGAGGCACTCCATAAATATTTGTGGACTAAAAATCATCCAGTTTTCTTTCTTTCTTCCCCTCCTCTCCTCTCTCTCTCTCACCTGTTGGATTTAAACCAGGTGATTGCCAGCAGAGAGCAGGAGAGGTGGCTGGCAGGGGGCTGTAGTCCTGCAGCTGGCCAGGTGGGAGGCTAAGACCTCAGGATTTCCTATGCTAATTTTAAGGGGCTTCTGTGGCTGCTTCCTGGGGGGGGGGGCGCTGCGGGGGGGGGCTGGGTGCTCCTGCACTGCTTGTCTCAGCATGTCAATGGCCAAGGCAGCTGGAGGATCCCTCTCCAGATTTCTGAGTTGCTCTCATTTCTATTCCCAGCCGGCCAACTTCCGCTTCCTGACCCGTTGGAGGGGGGGGCCTCCCTGCCCATCTGATTCACACCCAGAGCGCAAAAATCCACTTCTGCCCAGCTATCGCTTGCCGGGGCTCCCAGGCTTCACTCCTTATTCGTAAAAAAATTCCTTTCGGGTTACTGTAAGTGTGCCTGTCTTTGGTGACACGTCATATGGATGGCTTTAATGTGCATCGTGAAAACCCGTATCTAGTGCTTCCAGAATATAAAAACGTGACGAGATCCAGTAGAATTGCCTCTGTAGAAATCAGACAGTGCCGAGAGGCTATTTTTAAACTCTGTGTTCTGGTTGTTTGGTGAGCTGCCTGTCTCCTGTGATTTCCTGCTAACTGCTGGGGCTGGAGGATGTTCGTGTGCCCAGATTTGGGGTCCATGGAGCCACTGCCGAGAAGCCCCTGGGGGGGGGGGCTTGCACAGAAAGGGGGCTGGTGAGCAGGGACAGCTGGGGGTGGGACCCAACTTGGTGCTGAGCCACTGGGGATGTTGCTAGGGCTACCGGAGCACCGAAGGGTGTCAAGGTTGCAGGAGTGGCTCCCCAAAGGCAAGGAGGCTTTGAGAGAGCAGATTTTCCTGGAACATCACACCAGAACACCTCCTGCCACTCCTAACCAATCTGTCCTCCTCCTCCCTCTGCAGAGGGGAGGCCTGAACGTCAGCCCAAGCTGCAGCACTCACTTCGGGCTGCCCCCAAAGGACCCTTTGAGTGTGTCCAGTTGAGGGAGGGAGCCCTGGAGTCCCTCTGAGTGTCCTGGGGGCGTTAGCTGTCCTGGGCCAGGACCCAGAGATGGACACTGAGTAAGACAGATCCAGTTGCTCTGTGTTCCTCCACAGGGAGGCCGCCCCATGATAGGTCCCTCCCTCCCCCTCCTCCCTTGAGGCTTCATTTTTCGTCATAGTCCTTATCACCATCTGATATTCTAACACTGGTGTGTTTGTTTCTTTGATGTTTGCCTGTCTTTCCCCATCAGAACATAAGCCCCAGGAGGGCAAAGGCTTGTTTTTGTTCATTGCTATATTCCCAGGTCCTGCAACCACCCTTGACATACAGCAGGTGCTCAATAAGTATTTGTGGCCAAGGGAAGGGAGGGAGAGTAGTTGGTTTTTCCTTGAGTAACACCACCCTGTCCCGGAGAAGCTGAAAGACCTCCGCCATGTCCCTCCGTGGTCGTAGGGACCACCAGTGCATGGCCATCTGCCTCTAGCAGCTCCATGGACGTCACCCTTTGCTGTGAGCCTCAGCCTGGTTCTCTGCTCGCATGGATGGTGCCCTGATCAAGGTCTCCTCTGAACAGCAGGGCCAAGAACGTTCCAGCTGGGGGAACAAGACCCCAGAGAGCTCAAGAAGCAGAAGCTGTGAGTGACTGCGGGGACCCTAGGGCTGCTTCAGGAGGAGAGAGGGTAGGAGAGAGCTGTTAATTCTCCTCACGTGTCCTTGTGAACAGGCTAGGGAAAGGCTCCGAGACGTGCCGCCGAGCCACCCATGGTTCCAGGCTCTTCTCCTTATTCTGCTTCAGACCCTTCTCTTCCAGGGCCATAAGCATCTCTGCTCACTGTCTCCCACCAAGAGGACAGTGGCTTTCTGGCAGTTTGCCTGGCCCCTTAGGACATTCCCCTGGGCTGCAGGCTCCCCTGGCCAGCTCTTTGCTCCCTGCACAGCATGGGCGGACATTCAGTGACTATGCGGTGGCTTTTCATGTGTGGACGTAGCTAGGACAGAAAACCCCATTCCCACCGAGAAACCCTCTACTTGCTTTCTGACAATGGCCTTTTTCTGCTCCGTGCTTACCTTCCTTACTGAGGGCAGTCGGGCCAGGTTTGATGCTCTGTCCATTCAAAACCAGGTGTCCAAATGACTGCTCCCCTCGGGGTTTTCTTTAGAACAAAGACCGTTTCTCCCGTTCCTCATTCCCTCCGCCCTTGGTGAACCGAGGCTCCTTCTGAAGCCAGACTTCTGCACTCTGAATGGAAATCGCTCCATTAATGCACGTGCAAGTCCACACCATGCAGGGCACCTGCTTTTCTGGGACAACTGCCATCTGGAATCGGGCGACTTCCTCATTGTGCGCCTATTTCTGGACAAAGGAGAGGAGAATTGGATCAGAAGCAGGCATCCTCTCCCACATCCTCCAGCTGCCCGGCAGACCCGATGAAGATGCTCTTGCTCGGCCGGTCACCTGGCCACCAGAAGGAGGGCAACATCCTGTGGATCAGCCGGCCAGACACGCAGGCAGGCAGAGAACAAATGTCCTGTAAGGTATTCCCGCCACCTTCCCCTCCTTGGTGTGTCCTGGGCTGGCTCCTCTTCTGGCTGGCAGCTCAGTGACTGCAGTGGGGTCCAGAGCTCCCATTTATCTCCACACCCCCTGGGGCAGAAAAGCCCCCCTGGAGCCCTCAGGGCCAGAAGGGAAGCTGGAACCCCCATCTCCTGGGTCCCATGGCTCTCAGGCGGCTCGAGCCCCTCCCTGGACAGCAGCTTCGGGAGTGAGAGGTGGTCCCTGAGTGCTACCAGATCCACTCGGGTTCGCTTGGGGAAGACTTCTACTTATCACAACCCATTTTGTTTGTTTGTTTTGTTTTGTTTTTCTTTTTCTTTCTTTTTTTTTTTAACTATGAAAAGGTAATGCCTTTAAAATAGTCCTCATCAGCATCCTCACAAGGAAAGGAAGTTCTAAATTGAGGTCTGACCAAGTCTTTCCATCTAGGGCTGGTTTAGGGACAGAAGAACTGGCTGCTTTGCTGGGGGAGAAAATGGGGGCGGGCGAGGAGGTTTGTCCTAGAGCGGGGGGCACCTGCTCAGAAGTGGAGTCCGCACGGACCGAGCTCAGGCAGGTGCCGGCTGGCACTGAAATGGGACCCGGGGAGAAAGCCCACGTCCAGCTTTGTCTCCAGCACGGAGCACTGCACACAGCAGAACACAGAATTTCCAGCAGTAAACGCTTGGACAACAGAAAATTCCGACTCTGCTCAGAGTCCTGTTTTCTTATAACACAGTATTTTCACAGAAAACACTGGTTTGGAGTGATTTGCTAAAAAATACATCAAGCTCTGCTAGGCTTTTAATTGTCTTTAGAAGCACTTGTAAAAATGGTGCTATGTCTTGAATAATTTAAGATCTAAATACAAAGAAAATTTAATCAAACTAGAGAAAATTGGAGGCTATGGGGAGACCCTATAACCAGTGATAGGCAATCACTGGAGAGCCAAAGATGTATGTGCAAATATATATGTGTGTGTATGCAAATGTATCTATATATGTAAATACCATATATATGTCTTTCATATATATGTGAAGATGCCAAACACATAATCAAAAGACAGATGATAGACTAGGAAATATTTTTATTCCCTATAGAATAAAAGTCAATATGCCCATTATACAGAGAGATCCCACAAACTGATAAGAAAAAGACATAATCAAATAGAATACTTGGTCACAGGGAGAACAGTTAGTTTGATAAAAAAGCATCCCATCCATATGAAGAGGTCCACTGCGTGGACACACTTCAGACCCTTGTTGAAACAGGGGACAGCCTGGCTAGCTGCCCTGGGGAGGTCCCAGAAGGCATGGGTGTCCCTGAATGATGAGAAGGCTCTTGGAAGGAGTCAGAGATTGGGAGAAGGGCTTGGAGTTCCCTGCTGTGCCGGGAGGTGTGGCGTGAGAGAGAGATTCACCGCAATCAAGTCACCCAGCAATCAGGTGTCTGTGGGGGGAGAACACGATTAAGCAGAAAGCAAGTGTATATTCTGGAGTATAATATAGGGAAACAGAAATGCATGCTCTCTTTCCCTTGCCTACAGCAGTAACTGTGTCTTTCCCCTGTTTGTCTTCTTTTTGAAATCGCAGCTACTGTGGCTCTGTGCTCTCAGTCTCTTTCACACACGGTCCTCATCAGCATCCTCCCCACCATCAGCAGACGCTGGAGGGACGTGTGTGGTGGTCCACCTGAGCCAAAGAGTAAATGGTGGTGGGGTGTGTGTGATACCCATGAGACCAGCGTGTGTTTCCTACATGATTGGTTGGTCAGGGAACTGTGGCCATAGTCCCCAGGAAGCCTCGGTGACCATATCACACAGTGGGGCCAGTGGGACCACACGAGGGAGTGGATGGTACCTGTTTTTACCAATACTGATGGGCAACAATTGCTCAGTTGAATGCTCAGAAGTGAGCATTTCTATAGGAAAATGCCAATGCCATTTAGCCTGAAGAAGCATTTGATTTCATTCCCAATGGGATTGGTTGTGACATTATGATCTCTATGATCATGATTTTCTCCCATTCACTATCTCAGGCGATGGCTGCCATCCTTCCAGCTGTGTAAGCCAGACACTCAGAACTTATTCTTTCCCCCATGCCTCATAGGTAAGATAACCACATAGTTTGTTGTTCAAACAAGGCCACTTTGGGAAGGAAAAGGAGGGACCATTCAAGATTATGTTGAACCAATAGGCATAAACCAAGACTGTCCCAACAGATCAAGATTTATGGCCACCTAACTAGAGCCGACCCACTCCCTGGTTCTGTGGACTCTACCTCATAAATATCTTGCAAATCCATCCCTTTCCTCCACCACTAGCACCCTGGCCCCCATTAGTCTTCTCTTCCCCAGGCTGAGGTCTACCCACTCTCATACTTGTTTCCAGCCAAGGGATTATTTCAAATGCAAATCGAGTCATGACAGTTCCTACTTCTCTCCTTTCAGGATTGTTTTGAGACTCCAATTTTCTCTTAGGGCAAAATTAGAAAAATCCAAAAGTTCTTTTTTTTTTTAAGATTATATTTGTTTATTTGAGAGAGAGAGCGAGAGCTCGAGCAGGGGGCGTGGGGGGAGCAGAGGGGCAGATGGAGAGGCAGTCTCCCTGCAGAGCAGGGCTTTTCCCATCAAAAGCATAAACGTTGCTCTGTATCTGCAGCTACCGCTTTAGTGAGGAAGGAGCCCATCAATAGCAAAACGTGGAGCAAAGCCAAGCAGAGGCTAGTAACTCCAGGTTCCTGGTGATCTCTTTTGACTTGTCTCCTGTCCAGACCTAGTGGCCATTGGTATATGCAGGTCCCACCAGAGTGATACAATGCGCATCTTAAGCTTCATCATCAAAAAAAAAAACGCCAAAAAAGAGATCGAAAAATTAAATGTCCTTGATGGCCACTGATAAGCTCTGAAGAATGGCGCCTGGAGACATCAGTTCCTAATCCCCATCCCTTGGGAATTGTGACTTTATTTGGAAAAAGGGTCTTTCCCAATGTGATTGAGTTAATGATTTTCAGATGGGGAGATTATCGTGGATTATCTGGGTGGACCTTAAAGGCAATCACAGGGGGCCTTAGGAGAAAGAGGTAGAGGAAGATTTTACTCACTGACGTGAAGAAGCCCACGTGACCACGGAGAAAGGGATGGGAGTGATGCAGCCACAGGCCCAGAAGGGCCAGAAGCCACCAGAAGCTGAAGGACACAAGGAATCCATTCTCCCCTAGAGCTTCGGGAGGGCACATGGTCCTGCCGATGCCTTGATGTTGACCCAGAGAAACTGATTTCGGACTTCTGGCCTTCAGAATGGCGTGAGGCTAAATAGATCTCTGTTTTGAGCTGCCACGTTTGTGGCAATTTGTTCCAGCAGCCACAGCAAAGAAATAGAACAACTGACTGTCTCAGGCAGGGTTCTTGGGTGGCCAGCAAGGCAAATTCCCTCTGGCTAATCACCCTAGTAGGAAAGCAGCTCGGGGCTCCATGCCTTGGACAGCGCTAAGAATTGATGGTGTTTAGTAAGGCAAGGCGTCTATCTGGGCAGAAGCTCCCACTGATGTGTTGTCAGCAGCTTACGCAGAAATGATAAAGCTCCTGCAATGTGTTCTCTTTATCAGGCATGTTTTACGTATCAGGCCTACTCGAAGACCTTTACGTACCTCTTAATCCTCCTGAAAGCCTGGGATGGCCTGGCTAAGCCACTCATCTAAGGTGACACAGTGACTGGCTGAAGAAATCCCAGGATTCCTACCACATCAGACCTTTTTCCATTGCCTCAACCTGGCTCCTTTTTAGAAGTGCAAATAAGATCTGTTTAACACTGAACTCTGAGACAAGGGGAACAGAGAGCCAAGATTTAATGGAATTTCTAAAAGCCCAGTTCTCCATATTCAGATGTCCTCAAACCATGGAAGAAAATCTCATGCTTCAGGAGCTTTTAGCATCGCATGAGTCATGCATTCGGGACCTTACCGCCGGCCTGACGCCTTTCTGCAGACTCAGGGCTTCTGTGAGCATCCTCTTGAAGGTTAGGGAGGTGCGTCTAGATCCAGCCTGACCTGTAATAATCCAGTCTTTTACTTACGTGTGCCTCTCGGTTTTTCCATCTCCTCCTCCTGCTAGCAAACGGAACATGCACTGTTTTAGAGAATCAAGCCTCACCATGAAGGGCTGATGCTGAGCGTGTATATTCTGCTGTATCAGCCCCAGACTTATTTCATCTCAGTTAGAACCTGACAGCGAGTTCTCCCGGCGAGGTCCCTCCCCGAGCCCATCAGCAGCCCGGGGTTTATGAATCACCCCACCAATGGCTTATGCCGCCGCACCACAGCAAACTAAACAAATTCCTTCCACGTTAGCCGGAGGGTTAAAAAAAGAAGTGTGCTCTACAGGAGATATAATTTTGAACCAAGCCCTAGAAAGAGAATAAAAAGGAAGCCAGACCTCAGTCAACCGCGTGCAGAGGGGCCCGACTGACTTCCTTGCTTTGTGACTTCTGATGTGGCAGCCTCCAAGGAGGGGCTTTCCACAGAACGCTGAGGGATCCAGGCCAGAATGTGGGGGCCAAGGTGCAGAACTCTCTCGAATGTGGCCAAGGACCGAAATTCACTGCCAGGAAGGCTGTTGCTCTGAGTTCTGTACGAAAATGCCCCCTCGCAGGGGGTGGAGCTGGGAGAGGGGCTCCCGCATCCTCTTGCACCTCTCACCCCTTCCTCCTCGTAATAAGTTACTGAGTCCTGAGGCTTCCAGCAGGCTCCACGAAGCTGCAAAGTCCGAGCAAGGTGCACCGGTGGCCCGGACCAGCAAACAACTGACAGTCTTCAAACTGAAGTTGAGGGATGAGAGAGCAGCCCGGCCTTCCTCTGGGGGAAGGTGGAGGGACACACTTAGTGGCTTTGAGTCTGTACTCTGTCTTAGCGGATTCCTGTCTGCACTCGAGCTTGTGTGCCCTCAGGGAAACAAAAAAGCCCTACGTAGCAGAACCTATGCTCCTTGGAAGGCCGTGTCCTAACTGTCGGTCTCATGCCCCTGGGGGGGCTCCTGGGTGGTGTGATTGCACCCTATCTGGTGTCTCTGTCCCCTCCTACCCCCAGGACCTCTGAGCCCAGGCGCACCCGGCTTCTCACTGCCCCAGCCTGCTCTCCTCCTCCTCTTCCTCCCTCAGAGAACGAGCAGAGGTTGGCTCTCTCTTCTCTCGCTCAACGCTGTTCGGCGGACATGGCACAGAATGGTTGAATTCCCACTGACTCCCAAGTTCACCTCTGAGCCACGGGCAGTACCTTTTAAATGCAGCGAGGAGTTTAGCAGAACCTTTTACTTGTCCAAGTGACAATATTTGCAGTGATAAAAAAAAAATAAACAAAACTCAGCAATTAGAAGTTTAGGAAAATTCCATCTTGTAGGAGAATCATGATGTACTGCTGAATGGTGCTCCCTCCAAAAGGCCTGTCTACCTGGGAACCTCAGAATGTGACCTTATTTGGAAATCGGGTCTTTGTGGATGTAATTCATTAAGGAAGGTCGTCCTGGATTTAGGGCAGGCCCGACATCCAATGCCTGGTGTCCTTATAAGAAGGCCATGTGAGTACACAGAGAACATGCAGAGGAGGATGCCAGGTGACCACACAGACGGAGATTGCAGTGATGAGTCTACAAGCCAAGGAGTGCCAACGGTTGTTGGCATCCCCCAGAAGCTAGGAGCTGCCTGGACTAGATGCTTCCTTGGACGGAGCCTCCAGAAGGAACCACGCCTGCCCACACCTTGATTTCGGATTTCTGGCCTCCAGAACCCCGTGAGAGAATAATTTCTGTTGTTTTAAGACAACCAGTTTGTGGTGATTTGTCATGGCAGCCCTGGGAAACTCATACACAGGGTCATCAGATGCATGGGCTATGTCCCACAGCACAGTGGATTTCTTTTTTTACCCATTATCTCACAAAGCCCACAACCACAGAAAGGGACCACCTCAATGACTCTCATCCCTGAGCGTCGGTAATGCAATGCAGAAGGCACCGTCACTCACCCAAATCGGATGGCCTGAGAATTTTCTAGTCTGTAAGGAGCAGCATTTTCGTGACTGAAAATGGTATTATAGGGCAGTGGGGATCCTTTTTCCTTAATTCTAGTCATTTGGTGGCTGAAAAATCTTTTGCAGCAGAAAATATAAATGATAGCTTGAATGTTTGATTTTTCCAAGGTTAGGAGCGTGTTGGGGCCTCCTGTCTGGGGACCTCACTGGCTTTTGCATCTTGTAAGTACCCCCACCTGCTGAGTTGGGGGTAACAGAAAACCCTACAGGAAAGAGCCATGGGCCCCAGTCACAGCCCAGGCACGTCTTTGGGCTGCTGAAAGGGAAAGAACAGTGTTGGACAAGGTGACTTCACCTACAACGAACTGAAGCTGTTGGACAGCACACCTCCCCCACTCCCCCCTCCCCCGCACCAGCCACCCCAAACTCCGGCCCTTTAAACTCATCTCTTCGCAAATCCAGACCCAAGCAATCAGATTTGTGTGTGTAAATTTTCCCATTTTATAGACAAGAGGGTGGGAATTCAGTGGGGTTGAAATTCTTCCTTTCAAAAACCTGATGAGCTTCTCTGGAATGCCAGCCTTCCGGAAGCTTCTCTGCTCAGTGCCTGTTAATCCTCTATTGAGAGCTGATAATGACGTTGGGGTGTTTTTTCTTTAGATGGATAAAAGGAGAATTACTTTCTTTTTTTTCTGGCCTGTAATGTCTAGGCAAGTTATTTTTTTGCCCATTAAAAAGTGTCATTGTTTACCATATTGGTTTTCACGTTTCACAAGATGATTAATAATTGCACTTTCTTTGTTTAAAAAAAAAGTAGGGGGAAGCTTCTCCCCTCAGACGATTGAGTGTGTCCTGAAGATAAGCCTGACTCAAAGTTCCACACTCTTCTTTCTTTTCTCTCCTGTTTGTTTTCCTTCTCAGCCTGACTCTGTGAAGCCGACTTTGCACCTGCCGCTGAAGCAGATGACATATCACTGTCCCAGCTAAAGCAAACAGCGCTTGCGTTTGGTTTTAATGTGACCACCTCCGATGGATGGATGGGCTGAGAACACTCAACAGAAGCTTTTTTTTTTGCTTCCAAAATTCCTTTGAGGCAAGTAGAGGTAAACATTTTCACCCTCAGCCAGCAGAGGAAATGTAGTAGAACAGGATTAGTGAGGAGGGGGAGGTGGGGGACAAGAGCCTCTGGAATCCTTTTTGTGCTTCAATAAAAGGTCACAAAGCCCTCTGTGTTCTCTGCCTCCTGAGGGTCCAGACCAGAATTCCTTTTTATCTGAGTCATCTGGCCCCGCCCTGTCCACTGGCCGCAGGTGCCGAGTGAGCATCTGAAATGTGGCTGCTGTGAGCCCAAGTGTTCTCTAAATATAAAGTTGGTACCAGGTGTCAGAGACTTAGTACCAAGCATATGGCATTAATAGTATTTTTGAGGGGCGCCTGGGTGGCTCAGTCGGTTAAGCGTCTGCCTTCAGCTCAGGTCATGATCTCAGGGTCCTGGGATCAAGTCCCGCATCGGGCTCCCTGCTCAGCAGGGAGCTTGCTTCTCCCTCTCCCTCTGCCGCTACCCCTCTAGCTTGTGCTCTCTCTCTCTCTGTCAAATAAATAAATAAAATATTTAAAAAAAATAATATTTTTAAGTGGATTGCCCCCTGACACACAAAGCATTTGGCTTTGCTTTTTGTTGATTATCCGATTTGCAGACTCCTGGAAAGCAGGCCTCCCAAAGTGCAGCAGAGGATGCAGATCTCCTGACACCCCACGCGAAGCCAAAGGGGTTGGGGCCAAACACGGCTGGGAAGAGCCCTGGCAGAGTTCCACTGGGGATTTGAAAAGAGGTGAGCAAATACGAGGCTCCTGAGTAAAGTCTTACAAAGAAGAAACGTGTCTAATTTTGTCACGGTGGCATTTCAGAAATGTGTGCCCGCAGGACTCCTAGCTCGTCCTTTTTAAACATTGGCCTCACAGCAGTGATCATGTCAAGCAAGTACTATTCAGCAGGTCCAGCAAGCCTAGTGTGTAAGGACTTGAACAGCTTCACGGGACAAAGGAACACCCCGTGGAAACGTGGGGCAAAGCCTAGACCCTCAGTCCAAAGGTAAGAACTCCGTTTAATCGATGGGTTACAGAAAGAGCGTGTTGGGGCTTCCTGTCTGGGGACCCCCCTGGCTTTTGCATCTTGCAAGCATGGCCCAGCTGCAGTGACAGTCTGTCCCCTTGCCTGTGCATCCCTGTAGGAGCTCCTACACCTCCCTTTAAGCGCCTTAAAATCAATGAAAGGAGCACTATAGCAGTAAAGAAGGAAGAGGAGTTTTACATTCAAAATCATTTTGTTGGCTCGACATCTTTCTCAACCACAACCAGAAGGTTGGGTAAGTAGAGATGACCATCTCCATGTCACAGAATGAGTCTTTAGCCTGAACCTCTGTGGGCTTGCATGTCATGGGGCCTTTTGAATCTTAAAAGCAGAGCTGGGGGGGGCAGTGCTGGACAGAGTCACCGCTAAGGAGAACAGGTGGAAATTCAAGCCCAGGTTAGGAGGGGTGATTTATAAGCCTTGGGGAGGGTCATCTGCAGGCATTTCAAATATCCCAAGAGGACCTGTTGGCTTCATCTCCTTTTTTTCCAGTGCTGGTCTAGGAGGGAGGTGTGCACTGTTGGGTTAAGAAATGGAAAAGCAGTGCGTTGGAATTCTTTCTTCATATCCTGAAGTTTGCTTGTATTTTGAAAAACAAACAAACAAAAAACAGTTTTATATATGGTTTTATAGTTAATAAGTGTAATTGTTAAAATAGGGAGGACAAAAATCATACTTCAGAGGATTTACACTTTTGCCTTTCTAATGCATATACAGATATTTTAAAAATTTTTTTCTAGTTGACTTTTACTTCCCAAAGATCTGAACAGAATTGAAAGATGAAAGGCCATGGTGCTGTCTGATCACCACGCGTGCTTCTCTCTGACAAGCTTGGAGACATTTGGGCTCACGGCTCCTTCGCATCTGATTTATTATGCTCTTTGACTTTGGGCAACATCCCACAAACTCAACTCTTAATTACATAGGCTCTTTCTGGGTTGTGAACAAAACAACAAATGTTATTTTCTCCCCATATGGGTTGAAACATCCAGAATGATGTCCAGATTTACCACAGTACTGTGGGCTGGCTGGTTTACCTCGTGGCACTGCCGTCTGCCAAAATGTGTTGGTGTCTCCTGTTGTCTAACCCCCGGGCACCTTATGGCCTTCCAGCTCACAGCCTTCCTTTCCTCAACAAGTGTCCCCACATGGCAGTCCTGTGGGTGACCCAGCCATCTCACGGGGCTTGAGTCCCGTGGCTCTAGCTTCCTTCCCCTTTGTGTCATTTTAGGGCTCACATCCATGGCTAAACCAGGGATCTCGTGATGGGCTGAATTGCACCAGCTCCAGTGTCTTGCTCACTTCCCACAGATGATGCCAATCATGGGGTAGTCGCATCTTATCAGCTTTTTTGAGGGGACAGTGTTAGAGTCAACAGCAAGATGGCGGAATCCTAGCAGTCCCTGTGTTGGGTAAACCTCCTAAGAGCTTCCCTAAGAGGGAAGATGGGTTTGAAATCCTTGAATGAATTCATGCTCTTTTCTTGAAATACACTGAGTTGTGGTAACTTCCTGGAGAGCAGGGTCCCTGCCTTATGCTGGTTTTCTTTGTGCCCTATTGAGCCCCTTGCATGGATTTGAGGATCTTGGATATTGAGTTCATTGCTGGGACAGAAGAAAGGTCTTTGGATGTTTCTTGATGAGTTCTGTTTCTGTTCCCTGGTACACAGACGTGACGGTGGGGAGAGGGGGTACATGAAAAACTAAGCACACTGTTCATTGGTGTCAATTTTATACTGTTTTTCATCTGCCTAGGGACAATGGTATCTGTTCCAAAGGGACAGAATAGGAAATTTAATTAATGTGTTTAAAATTCAAACCCAAAATACAAGGATGTGTAAGCCTTAAGAAAACTAACTCTTTGAATCCAAATTCACAAGAAAATTATTTGTATCAGGATGAGGATGAGTTTATCTATTGTGCTTGATGGAATTTGCCTGAGGAAAGAACCAGCCCCCCTGCTAGATGTCAGTCCAACACTGAATTGCAGGGTGAAGCTTGTTGGGTGATTACAGAATTGAGGCATTATGGTCCTCACCCTTCCTAAGGGGCATTTTAATTCTCTATAATGGATCAATTGCCTTTATTCTCCTTCAAGGAGTTTTTACACATACAACCTGGTCTGTTCCATCTCCTGGAATCAGTGTTTCTGCCCTTTGGCAAAGCTGCTTGCAAAGGCTTACTGTTTTTTTCCTTCAGATTCAATGTCAACTGCTGCTTATTCAATTTCTAAATAAGCAAATATATGTGTGTGTGTATGTTCGCATAGCTTTATTGATCTATAATTTACATATCATAAAAATTTGATATTTTGCATATACACGAGTACACAATTTAATAGTACTTAGATTTATGGAATTGTGCAGCCACCAGCACAATTCTGTTTTAGAATATTTCCAGCCCTCAGAAAGCTTCCTCTTACCCCCTCCCCGTTAGTTCTCACGTTCACCCTTCCCCTGGGCAACCCTGGTCTGCCTCTGTCCCTGGAGATTTGTCTTTCCCAGACATTTTGTATAAGTGGAAAAATATAATCTGTAGAGTTGTTTTCTGTCTTTTTATTTCATTTAGCATTATGCTCTTGAGGTTGGTCAAGTTGTAGCATGCATAATTCCTTTTTATTGCTGAATGTATTTCATTGTGTGGACGTACTACATTTGGTTGAGAAAAGCATATTTTGAATAGAAACTGACACCGGGATAGATAGGTTGGGAGTCCAGAGAAAATCTGAGACATGTTGCCTGCTCTGAAGGTCCTTAACATTGCATTGGAGAGGTAAAATGAAGACATATGGAGCAATAAAGGAAAAATTTGTAGTTATGAGAGGTGAGGATGTTAACTAGACTCATGGCAATCATCTCACAATATAAACAAATATCGAATCACAATATATACAAATATCAAATTGTACACCTGAAACTAATCCAATGTTATATGTCAGTTATGATAAAGAAAATCTGTGTCTTAAGATGGCCAACCGAGCCAGCGAGAGAGTCCCAGTCCTTGCCCCGGGGCTCTTCTGGGTTATTCTCCCTGCTCGGTTTCCCGGGCTCACCAATCCGGGTTCTTCTCCCTGCCCCGCTTTGCGCACGCGCCAAAAGTGCCAAGTATGCAGAAGTAGAAATGTATAAATTGCCCCCTTTGTGCTCAGGGCTCAGAACTTTGGAGACCACTCTCCTCTGAGCCCACCAGCGTTAAATAAACCTCCTATCCTCCAAGATCTCCGAGTGCTGCTTGGTTCTTCCATGGGGTGATCCAGTCCAGGTTCCGTAACAGTTACACCTCGCTAAAAAAAGAAAAAGACCTGGAAGAGAAAAGTAATGTTAAAAAGTAGTATTTAAGACAGAGACTGGCAGAGCGATGGGACATGGAGTGCAGTGGAGAAAGTTTGAGTCAGAGACATCAGTTGGATGATCCTAGAACAGATTCTGGTGAGGGACTGAGGAGAGGAATGCAGAGGAGCTGTCTGGCTCAGACTCACCATGGCCACTCTCCCCCAGGGTCTTCTTCACCCCCCACACACGTAGGGGTTGCTCACAGGCCTGAAGATGCACCAACCTCCCCCTCCTCAAGGCCCCACTTGCTGCTGGAGCCCTGGCACAGCTCTCAACACTCCTCCCCACTCCTCAAAGCATCCCCCCTGCCATTCACTACCTCGTCTCCTACTCATGTTCTTCCTGAGCACTTACCATTTAGCAGAAGGCATGATGATCTGACTTTCCGGCTTCTTTTCTACACCAAACCTCAGGCTTCTACCTTCCTTATTCCTTATTTAATCCCTGTGTCCAGTACAGTGCCTGGCTTAACTCAAAAACTATTTGCTGAATGCATGCAACTTGCACATGAGAGATTGCACAAGGAAAGTAGTGAGGTTTTACACAATGAAGAGGCTGGGTCAATTAAAGTTCTCAGTAAGCCTGGTGCTATCATCAAAGACAGGGCAATAGGGGCGCTGGCGGGGCCTTCTGCAGCAATGTGGGGAACTCTGCGTAAACACATGGCATCTCTGCTAATGTAGTGGACGATCACCAGGAAGAGCCCAATAGGAGACAGAGGACAGGAACAGAGAGAAGACAGGATGGAGAAAAAGGGAGAGCAGGTATATTTCATATGACAGAAAAAATAGAAACCATCCAGAGGGTAGATGGACCCCAAGAGAGCTGCAAAGGGAGGGAGCCAGGGTCAAGGCCAGAGGGAGGAGGTAGTACATCCACAGAGGTGTGAGGAACAGGAATAGGCCTGGTGCTCCTTCTCCCCGGCAGCTTAAGCCCATCATAGACTGGGCGTATCTTCCAAGCTGCATAGACCTCTACCCCCACCTTATCTGCTCCGAAACTTTACAGATTACTTAAGAGCTAGCAGGAGCTTATAAGGCATTTTGTCCAATGTCCTTATTTTGCAGATGAGAAACTTCGAGAGAGAGAAATGTTTACCCAGTTAGTGGCAGAGGTAGGTCTGTAATCTGACTCCTTGTGGGAAGAGGTTACAGGGTTGGAGGCAGAGGTGGGTCTGCTACCTGACTTCCCGACTTCTCAATACAGTTTCCTCTTCATTTCTCCATATTTCTTAGACTTTGAATTGAAACAACCATATTTGGAATATCCCAAACATCTGTCTAATGTCTGTAAGATTCATTCCTCTCAGGTTTTCTGGCAATCCCTGGGGAGAGAAAACAGTGGACACAGAGTGACATGCAATTATTTCAATATTGGAACAATGTCTTGAGGAATCCAGTAAGCTAAGTGAAGAATCTAAGCAGGTCCACAAACTATGATTAAACAGGATCTTTTCTGCATGATCGACACCGAATCCAACTTTGTCAGTGAGCTAACATCCAGGGGAGCTAGTTATCTTGATTTTAATAAACCCCAGAGACTAGGCTTCCGGCATTGGCTACTTGACAGACTCAACTAATGTGAAATGCCTCCAGCTACAAATAGCTAAAAATGTTAGATAAAATATGACAAAGTTTATTTAAAATATGTAATTGAATTAACAAACAAGAAAGAGAGACCCTCGGATGCTAGAGGCAAAGAGGGAACCAAAGATCAATATAGCGTGATTCGCAGTCATACTCAGGAGAGGTGGGAGTAGGGAGTTAATCCACCCAAAAACACACCCTGCTACCCGAGCCTTTGTTCTCACTCGGTGAAGACAGTACATGAGATTTGGGGTAGAAACTTGAACTCAGACCTCTGCATAAAGCTGAGATTCTTGAAACTCAGCCCCCTTAATGAAGAGGACACAAAAAACTCCACCCACCAATGAAACTCTGTCTAGGGATCTGAAAAGGAATAAAGTAAGTCTGGGTTGATATTATCTATGTGGTGCAGCAATCCCAGGGTTGAGCTTGTAACATATAAATTGATCCTGCATTGATTATACCCCTGGAAGCGATTCAAGACCTTGAGATAATGGAATTATCTGGGAAAAAAAAAACGCAGAAAAAATTAGTATGCTCAAAGCTATGAAAGCACTTTTACAGAAGGGATGGACTATTAGGAAGGATAATGTATGTTGAAAACAGAACAAGCTGACTGGTAAAAGAAATGCTAGAAAAGTGAAGGGTAGTCTGAATGGAGGGTAGAACAATGATTCAGTTAAGCTCCTGTTCCTAATCTGTGACTAAATGTTCCTTTCATCTTTTAGTTTCGTTAAAACTCATTTAAAAAATTATCCAGGGAGAGCCTGGCTGGCTCAATCAGTAGAGCATGTGACTCTTGATCTCGGGGTCATGAGTTCAAGCCCCACACTGGGTGCAGAGCCTAGTTAAAAAAAAAAAAAAGAAATTAATACAAATAAATCAGTAATCACAGTAAGCATGAACAAAGATACCTCAATAGTTAAGAGTCATATTAGCTCAGATTAGAGAAAATAAATTCTAGAGCAGGTTGTTTTCTCCTTTCTATCATTCAGAGGAACTCATAAAATACAATCTGTTGGTGCACTACACTGTTTTGAGCAGAGAGCACCCTGGCAAGAGTCAGATCTGACACAGTTGAGTTTGCTACGGCCGCTCGCAGGCTCGGAGCCGTGGACGATGAACTACGTGAAGTCAGGGACTGGCTCCAGCATTTTCTGGTTTTGTAACCATGGGCAAGCTCCTGAGTTTCTCATTTGTAAAACTGAGGGGATTTCTTCCCCTTCACCTCATCACTTGACACAGTCCCATAAAAAGACTAACGTGGGAAGACCATAATCAAGTTTTACACAAAAACCCAAGTTCCGAGGTCTAAACTACAATCTAGCTGTTCACTGCTGGAAGGCAACAAGTGACTCTTGGTATTTTTCAGTCTTGCTTTTACCCGCCATTAAAAACCATCCTGGCCCTATCAGGACACCTTAGAACCAGTTTTGTTTTTGTTTTGTTTCTGTTTTTGTTTTTGTTTTGTTTTTAGAGGGGGAAAGAGAGGAGGGGCGGAGGGAGATGGAGAGAGAATCTCAAGCAGACTCAGTGCTGAGTGCAGAGCCCTACTTAGGGCTTGCCTATGACCTTGAGATCATGACCTGAACCAAAATCAGGAGCCGGACTCCCAACCAACTGAGCGCCCCAGGTGCCCCAAGGACGCCTTAGAACCAGTTTTAATTTACATGGCACTTTCCTCTCTTTGCATTGCAAATCCACGCGGCAGGATGAGGAAGTCAGTATGCCAAGGCCCCTATCACCGCACACGCAGACCACTTCGCTGCCAAACCCGAGTGCCACTGTGGGGCCAAGGTAGGGTGCGCGGTCGGGGGGAGGGGGGCAGGGACAGTCTCCCTCCCAAACCTCTGCTCCTCCTGCCATGTCTGTGTTCCAGGTTCTGCAAGAGATCATCAAAGACTCTGGGAAACTTGATTAGCTTGTTTATCCACAAGTGTGAGGCTCAGTACAACCTAACTTCCCCTAGAAGTTCTTCTTTCCTTTAATCGGCTAAGTTCCTCCGGGAGTTCATCCCGGCCAGCCAGGTCCGCACCTCCAGCACACAGCCCAGAGCAGCCTGCCCCTCCGCACGGACACGCCGGGTTTTATGAGAAATCCATCAAGCCTACCTTCGGGACTGCATCGATGAGCCCCGTCTGCCTGACCATGCCGTAGGACCCTTTCTATAGCTGGGTTGGCCTTTCTAGAAGGAACTGGGTGAGGGTGGGCGAATCTCACAGAGTGCAGATACTGAGTTAGGGCAGCTTCCTCAAAGTTCAGATCCTATCTCGTTCTTACTCAAGTCTTCTCAATCCGCAGAATTCGCTGGAACCACCAGCAAAAAGCTCACACAAGGGACTGTTAGCCCAGGAACACTCTACTTATAAAATAGGAAGGAAAAAAAACCTTCGCAATTTCAGTTTCAAGAAAGGTCACTCTTATGAGATCAGGCTACATTCATGCAGAGTTTAAGTGAGTCATTATAAGCACACGACAAGTGTCAGCTCCGAGTGTTATGAACTTGCTACTTACAAATATTGCCCAGAACCACTGTGCGTGTGAACCATCCCCCGACCCCCACACGAGCTTTCTTTTTCATTGCTTTTAATTAGGTTTGCAGCTTGTTTAGAAATCCCAAATTCTTACCAGATTTTAAAGGAAAATGAACCTTTTAGAAAACTTAAAATGTGAGCTTTTTATTTCTTTAAAAATAAACAGATTTAGAGGTGTTAGTTATGGGGCATAATCTTCCATGGTGATTTTCAATTTATAATAGAAATAGCAGAAATGTAAGCCCCTCTACTTCGTAGTATAGGGGCGTACGTGTTAGAGCTGAGTCCAGGGTGGAATTCCCCTACTGGGCTCCTCTAGAAATTGGAAACGAAATTTTCCCATTTTAGAGTTAAGTTTTAAAACCCATACTGACGGATCAGAGCAGACACAGAGTCAGTCACCTTGAGGGACCAGCCAGGAAGAAGTCACTGCCTTTAAAGAGGGACTAATATTTCCAAGGGATGTGTCTGGGAAAGCACCTTGCTTTGATCGCTCACGCCCTGAACACCACAGTAGGGAATTCACGGGTCAGGCTGAGGGGAGTTTCCAATTCACTTGACAGCTGCGGTTCTTCTTACAAAACAAGTCCATTGGCATCCAGGTTTCGATCAATTCTGGGTCCCTGAAGAGACGGAGTTCCGGAGCCTGGAGGGCTAAGGATCAGACCCTTGACTCCCATTAATTCACCGCAGGGGGCCCAGTGCCGGCTACCAGTTGGCTTTTGCAGATAGAATGTGGCATCGTGGAGCAAGGACGGCTTGCAGACAAGCCCTGAGCTCCTGTGAGTCATCTTCGTAAGTGGACCTTTGACAGACAAGCCTATGATCCCACCTCTTCTCCAGAGTTGGTGATTAGAACACGTGTGATTTCAGCCGTTTGCCTCAACTACTTTGCACTGTGGGGTGGACTGAATTGTGTCCCCCCAACCAAGTTCATATGTGGGAGCCCTAACCCTCATGTGATGGTATTTGGGGATGGAGGTAATTAGGTAATTAGGTAATTAGGTTCAAACGGGCTCTCAAGGGTGGAGCTTTCATGATGGGATTAGGGCCCCTGTAAGTAGAGATGCAGAAAGCTTGCAATCTCTCTCTCTCCACCATGTGGGGGCACAGTGAGAAGGTGATCATCTGCAAGGCAGGAAGAGGGCCCTCCCCTCCCCTCTCTCCCCAAGCTTGCTGGCCCCCTGATGTAGGACTTCTGGCTTCCAGAACTGTGAGGAATGCATTTCTGTTGCTTCAGCCCCCTGGTCTGTGGTGTTTTGTTTGGGTGGCCCAGCTGATCAGACTGTGATGCAAGATCTAGTCAGATGGGTATGGCCTCACAGCAAGACCCTTGTCCACAGCCCCGTGGCTGAATCTTTTCTTATGTTTGTGTCCTTCACACAGACTGAGGAGCTTACGTAGTCAGCCCTTTCCCCCTACGGCCAGGCTCCCCGGCCTGGCTCCCTTCCACCACACCCCCCTGCTCTGCTTTATACCTCTGCATCGTTGCTGTTCCAATTGGTCCTTACAGTATCCTCTTGAGAGCACTGCCCGGTTCTACTCAATCTGAGACCCTGCACAGGCACCATCACTCTGGATGCCCAAGAGGGGCACAGGACCTTTCTTGACCGATCACCTGATAACCTTACCCTTGCCCAGTGACCCAGACAGAATGAAAGGGAGGCAGACTGCCCACAGTGAAATGACAAACAGGCTGTAAGGAAGGGACAGAATGTGTATTGGCATGGAGAGAACTGAAGCACGAAAAGAGATGGGGAGGCCAGCCAGGTACAGCAATGGATGGGCGGTTTCTTCTGGGCAGCAGCTCCAACGGCACCTCTTGCAGGGAGCCTTCCAGGATACCCGAATCTAACTATGTCATCCTCTGAGCTCCACCCGCCCTTCTGTCCATTTCCAGAAGCTTCACACAGGACATTGTCTTGTAATGTATTTGTTTTTCTGTCCGTAGCCTCCTCCGGGCCATCAGGACATGGGTGTCTGTGAGTGGTTCATCCTTTATCTCAAACACCAGGTGCAACATCTGGACTACAGTGGATGCTCCTACAATTCTATTTAATTGAATGGAATCCATTTCCAGGCATCTCAGCCCGGTAAGAACCTACCCTTCCTTCCTTCCTTTAGATTCTCTCCCACCTCATTCCCCACATGACACTTTCTTCTAACGGGCTCTGACTTCCCCTCCTCCTGGGAGGACTCAGAGAGGGGCATTCAATTCATTATCATTCTTCTCAGCTTCATAAAACCAATGGGCCTGGATATGGCACCCAGTTGTTTCCCTGGGAAGATGCTCCTGGGTTCATCTCTGTGCTCCAGTTTTTAGCTTCCTTAAGTTTCCCTGTGTAGGTGAGGTGTTCTCCATTTGGATTGAGTCTCTGAAGTTCATTGCTCAGACGTGTCACTTTTTGGGTCCCCAGATGATTAGCCAAGTACACGCTCACATTAACCACTGCCCTCTAGGAAAAATCCTTCTGACGTGTGATTAAAAATCTGTTCCTTGATGGGTAGTGTCTTGCTTTGTCTTTCCCCTTCTCATAATTGTTGACTGCACTCCGAACGTTTGCCGAAGGCACAGGTGGGAGCCATCCTGCCCACGGGAGGTGTATTATTTACGTGCACCTTCACTGTGCAGTTGAGAGCTGATGGTATCGGGCAGGATATCTCTGCGGTTTCTATAAGAGTGTGCAGAGTGGGCGGAAGTGAGACACGGAACTCGTGAAACCAGATTCAGGCGGATCCAGCCCTCCGGTATCACGTACAGCTCTCCTCCGCCGCTGTCTGCAAAGCATTCCACGAGTCTGGCTCAAAAATCCTTAAAATGCAAGGTGTATGCTCTCAGGCATACACAGGCCACCCAGTGCCACAGACTTTTTAAAGATGCTTCGCGGGCGCCTGGGTGGCTCAGTTGGTTAAGCGACTGCCTTCGGCTCAGGTCGTGATCCTGGAGTCCCGGGATCGAGTCCCGCATCGGGCTCCCTGCTTGGCAGGGAGTCTGCCTCTCCCTCTGACCCTCCCCCCTCTCATGCTCTCTCTCTCATTCTCTCTCTCAAATAAATAATAGAAAATCTTAAAGATGGTTTGCAGTAGAACTGATGCATAAGTCATGATAATAGAAATAAATCCAAGCCTTGCCAATAAAACACAGTTGGGCATGGGGTGCTAACTTCTGTAAGTGGTTGTATTGCTGCTTTAACAAATTACTATAGTGGCTTAAACAATGCAAGTCTATTACCTTACGGTCTGTAGGTCAGATGTCCTCAGGCTGGAATCAAGGAGCTGCCAGGGCTGTGCCCCTTCCTGGAGGCTCTGGGAGGGAACCTGTTTTCTTGCCTTTTCCAGCTCTTAGGGGCCACCTGTATTCTTTGGTTTATGGCCCCTCCCTCTATCTTCTGGACCAGCAAGGCTGCCTCTCTCTGTGTCTGTCTTCCGGGCTCATATGGTCCTGATGCCCCTGTCCTGCCTCTCTCTTCCACTGATAAGGCCCCGTGTAAGGTCGCTGGGTCGCTTGGATGATCCAAGACCACTCCCATCTTAGAACTGTTGATTAGTAACTTTAACTCCACCCTTTTCCATGTAGCGTAACATATTCACAGGCTCCGGGGACTATGGTGGGCACATCTTTGGGGGCTACCATTCTGCCGGACATCAGTGACCTGGAGCCAGGTGGCGGGCATGATGGGGAAGAAGGGGCTTGGATCCACAATCTGGCTTCCCCACTTGCTTGTTATACAACCTTGGGCAAGTGACCGCTCCCCTCCCTCTGTATTGGTTTGGGTTCCCAGGGGTCGGGGTGCAAGTAGCTTGATTTGGAAGCGATCCTAGGAAGCACTGTGAGGGAGTGGGGACATTGGTCGGGTGGGGGGCGCTGGAAGGGGATGTGCCAGGAGCAGGTTGTCACTCTGAGAAGAAAGACTGGGTGGAAAACACTCCTCAGACCATCCCACTGACGGGCAAGGAAGCCTGTCATTCCTCAGGGCTGACCCTCCAAGATCGGACCCCAACTCTCTGTCCTGCAGGCATGCTGGCTGAGCCTGCTTTCATGGCCTGCAGACACCCTGAGGTGGGACACACAGGGAGCTAGCTGTCCCCTATCGGCAGGTGGCTCCTGATGGGCCAGGAGGACAGTGGGGGAGGGGGGACACTGGCACCAGTTGTCACATTCCCTGAGCCTCAGTGTCCTCAGCTGTAAATGGAGGACGATCATGATTGTACCTACATCCAGGTTGGTGTGAGGGGCAAGTCGGACAATATGTGGAAATTAGTATAGTGCTTAGTACCCAGGAATGTAAGTTGTGCTTATTCTTTTGCCTCCCTGGCTGTGTGGCCCAAGAGAAGTTGCTTTACCTTTTGCTCTGACTCAGTTTCCTCACCCGTGACCTGGGGGAAGTTTGCTTATCCATACCACGGGTACCAGCGAGTGTTAGGCAGGGGAGAGGCTAAGGGAAAAAAGCAGACACTGTCTCTGTGCTCGTGGCCTTTCCAAACCTGCCCAGAGAGAATCTGATCCCAGAAGGGACAGGAAGCTAGGGCTGAGGTGAGTGTTGAGCACCCCATGGCATGAGGGCACGCGACGCTTGACCATCGGTCAGGAGGGTCAGGAGGGAGCGATGGGGACAAAAGAAGGAAGGAGAGCTGTCTGGGCAGCATCAGCAGTGTGCACGCATTTCCTGAGCCTCACCAGGGAGCGAAGGGGCCTGGCTGGAGGGCCAACGGGGCATCCTCCCATAGATCCCATCACTCTTGCTGTCTGCATTCCAGGAGCATAGGGGACCCTAACTCTGCCTGCAGGCCTGCTGGTCCCTCCATCTGGCCCTCTTGATAGGAAGTTTGCTTCTGCTCCTCCCCCCCCCCCCATGCCGCCTCCTGGTGGATTTGCTCCACCACAAACACGCTATCCAGTAGCAATAGAAGATAAATGTGTGTTCTGGTACTGAGCACCCCAGAGGAATGCGTGCCAATCCCTGACCTCTAGCAGCTCCAGGGGAGACGGGCACAGAAGCAACTATGTTTCTATGATGGTCTGTGTTGTGGGTGGAAAGAGGCGGGGCCAAGTGCACACAGGAGCTATGGATGCTGCGGGGAAGGGCAGGGACTGGGGAGACCCAGGGGCTGACACTGAGCCATGATGCCCTTCCATGATTCTGAACTTCTTCTGAGTGCAACAAAATGGAGTGATTGCCTACTCTTTACCCAGCCGTGAGCTAACTATGGAGGTCACAAGGACAAGAGAGATTCTGTCCATGGGGGGCCACAGGCTAGAGAGGAAAGAAGACACAGAGAGAAGGAACCTCTGTGAGGTGTGGCTAGGACCCTAATGGGGCGTGAACAGTGCTCTGGTCACCCTGAGGGGCTGCACCGAGGATCTGTCTACATCCTCCCCGAAGAGGGGTTCCTTCAGGGAAGAACATTGCCCATTCATCATCACCAGAGCCGATTCCTGGACCCAAGATAGATGTTGAAGAAATTCCTATTAAATATGGCACTTACCTGAGACAGTTAAAAATGAACAATTGGTAAAGAATAGGTATCTTTTCATGTGAATTTTGATTCCTAGATTCTAAGTACCTTCAGACTTATTGGAATATAGATTCTGCAAGTTGTACTCAAAACAAATCAGCTTTAGGTTTGAACCACCGATGGTAGGCTATAGTAAAGTAATGATAGAGAATAGTTAAAACAGGTTTGTCAGGTCATAAATATTCTACTTGCCAGGCTCAGCAAGCTGCAGGTAGACACTTGCCCTAATAAGTAAGTATTGATTACATTCTAGCCTGGAATCAAGACACATAATTGATGGTTTAAAGATTTGAGGAATCCCGTGCTACACATGAAGACAGAAATTACTCAGGTAACAACATTAGAGGGTATACTTATTTTATTTCAAAACTCGAGTATAACCCAGGTTACCGTGTAAATTAAAATCAAACGTGGTGTGCTGGCCAATTTGCACCAGTTGGAGAGCTTGACATAATGGAGCTGCACAGAGGCGGGGAATTGTGGAGTTGGAAGGATCCTTGGGCTAATCCACTCTAGTTTCACCCTAACATATGCACATTCTCTAATACCCAACTTACAACCATCCATTTGTGAATGCTCCCACTCATGGGGTGTTCATTTCTGTTTGGAGCAGCAGAAAGAAAACTCTGAGCACGCACGTGTCAGGATTGTATGGTTCAGTCTAGGGGCCTTGGCACATCTCCCTCACCCTTCCCACGACCATCCCATAAGGGAAGTCCTTGCTGGGGGCACCATTGTGACCTAGCCTATGGGAATCATTCTACTGGCCTGGCATGGGGTATCAGTCCAGGAGACTCCATGACTAATAATTACATTGTGGGGCGAGACAACAATATTGGTGTGGATTACACAGGAATGTAGTTTTGAGGAGGAAACCTGGTGCGGAATCTACACAGCACCATGATCGCCTGAGCTTTACCAAGCTGCCAGACTCATAGGTTGGGAGGAATATCTCGGTGTAGAGGGATTGACACACACAGGGAATTACACAGACCAAAGAAGATTGCCCTAAGTTTGGTCAGATATCAGCAACCTGTGGCCTTCTAGGTAAGCAGGAGCCTGTGCCTCGGCCAGGTATTTATAGCATTTTTGTCCTCTTCACATTGGCAGGACCAGAAGCCATAAGGAACCTTTCTCTTAAGGCGCCTTGACCTCTCTGAAGGGCAGTGCAGCTTCACCTCAGTGACCACAGGTGACTGAGATGGGGAGAGGTAGGGGTGCCAATTTTGTAGTAACAGAGGCCACTGGTTGTGCGATTTTCTAAATAGAACTCAGGAAAAGCTGCCATATTCAGGACCCAAGTTCAAACGAACAGGAGATCAGTCATTTTGAGATGAGATCATCCTGATTTGGGTAGACCCTAAATGCAATGACAAGTGTCCTTATAAGGGAGGAGAAGGGTTGAAGACCCACAGATGAGAAGGCCAGGCAACAACAGAGGCAGAGACTTGGAGTGATGGATCTACAAACCCAGGAATGCAAGGGTTGCTGGAAGCCACCAGAAGCTCAGAGAGGGGAGTGGGACAGATTCTCCTTCAGACCTTCCAGAAGGAACCAACCTTGACAACACCTTGATTTCAGAGTTCCAACCTCTATTGCTGTGGTTTTAAGCTCCCCAGTTTGTGGTAATTTGTTACAGCAGCCAAAGAAAGCTAATATACCTCCCAAGACACGCGTTTACTGCCCACTGACATCCAGCACTCTCTTTAATCTTGTGGTCATTTTGCAGCTGGGGTATAATTATATGGACCTGCCAGGGAAACCCGATGTTTACCTAATGCTGACCTTTGAGAGGCATTGCCCTTGATGCCAAAAGATTAAGAGTACCTGGGAGGCTCCTGGGTGCCAACAGGCAGATGAACTTTGTTACAGGGAGTATGAAATCCAAGTGATTGAACAAGACCGCTGGGAACGAACTCCTAAAAACCAGAGGGCATTTTCCATGTGCAGGTTCATTGTCACCAACTCTCCCGATAACCAGCTGCCTGCTGCATGCCGTGGGTTCTTGTGGTAGTGGCGGCGGGGGTATAATGGCAAGCTTGGCTATTTAGTAAATGAACTCTGAAATCTTAGTGGCATAAGACCGGTTCAGAACGTCTGACTCACGTCGCAGGTGCTACTGGTGGGGGCAGCTGGGCTCTTCTGGAAGAGGTGACTCAGCTTTCCGGGCTGGTCCCATCAGCACCTCAGTTATCTTGCACTCTTTGTCTTCAGTCCTGTAGAGGAACATGGGGACACAGAGAAGGGACATCCTCTGGGGACTGCCCCGTTTTCACTCAGGTTACGTTGGCAGCATCAGTACCGTGGGCCCACCCCAATCCAAGTGTGCAGGGGGCACGGAGACTCTGCCTCGGTGGAACTGGAAGGAGCCAGGAGCCGGTATGCAGTAGGGAGTAGGCACGAACCGTCAGCTGCTCTTGAGATGTTGCAAGGCCCACGGCCACGCAGCCAGCAGCCATGCAAAGGCTGGTCCGTTAGCTTAAGTTTCTATAAATTATCCAGGACCTCTTGGACCCCAGGAAGGTCATGGCTACTGATAGGTGTCCTAGAAATGTGACAGATTGAACTTCAGGCCACACATCATGTCTCGTGAACACCTGGGCCCCACGAGCAACCAGCTGGCATCACTGTGTCCCTTCTGGCACCACGTGCTGGCAGAGGCCATGGCAATATTCATTTCGTGCAGATATGTGCATCTTTCCTCTGTGGCTCACCCTCTCTGCTGGGTCCAGCAACTACACGTGGGAGAGCAGACTCTCATGTGTTACATTCTACCTCCTTTGATGTGGAGACAGTGGCTTTATTCCCTGCTGCTCAAAGTGTGTCCACAGACCAGCAGCAACACCAGGGAGCTTGCTGAGATGCAGAAGTTTGGGTCCTACCTAGACCTCACAAGTGAGATTGCATTTTAGCAAGCCGGTAGGCGAGTCCTATGCACACTGCCGTGTGAGAAGCAGTGATCTATAGAATTTGTTCATGCCAGAGCCAATGGACAAGGACGATAGGTCCATATCTAACTGGAATGGTGTGGATCAAATCTTACAGGGGTACCAGGCAGACAAGAGTTAAATTAAAATCTCCAGGTTAAGGTCAAGATACAAAGGCCTATGTGCACAGCAGAGAAGAACAACTCAGAAGCCAAGGGTCAGCGTCCTTTTTACAGACATTGAGTCCTTGATGGGATTATAATGTGAGTCCCTTCTAGGGGTACGAGAGTGTCACATATTCATGCATGGGGCTGGTATTCAAACACTTTCATTTGTCCAAGAGCCTGAAATGAGGACAAGAGCCCTGAGTTGCTGTGAAACTAACTCGTTGCAAGGTAGTAAACAGCAACGTTGAAATGCTGACATGGAGTTAATTCCTGTTCCTGGTAGTGTGCAAACCTAAGACCTAAAAAAGGAAGGAAGAGGTGTTAGAAATTCTTGATCAATAGATCTGGCTGGTTCTTTTCTCTCAGACCTGCTCAACCCTTGAATTTTACCAAAGGAAACCTCAAATGTGACTGTGGCACTGGAGAGCCCAGCTGTGGCAATTAAGGCGGATAACAGAAGCTCAAACAGAGTCCTCATTAATAACTTAATTAAATATGCTCAGGACATCATTTTCCTTGACTATTCAAATTTAGTGGTCGAAGAATAACTGTGCTGGGTACAAAAATATAAACTGATATAATTTATCATTTCATCGAGCTGAATAGAAATAAATGTGTTAATAAGGATCCTTGAGGATGAAACCAGCTACTTGTTAGATAAGCTTTACATTTGGGATTTTTTTCCTATTAAAAAATTGAGATTTAAGTCATATAATATAAAATTCATGGTTTTAAAGTGGGCAACCCAATGATTTTTAGTACATTCACCATATTGTATAACCATCATCACTGTCCATTTCTAGAATACTTCCATCATCCAAAAAGAAACCCCATACCCATTGGCCGTCATCTCCGTGCCCCCACTCTCCACCCCCTGCCAACCATTAATCTACTGTCAGGGAGCTAATAAGTTACTGAAATGGAATGATACTGGTGTTCACTTGTTGAGCATCTCCAATGGATATAGGCTCAGAGAAGTTAAGAAACTGCCTCCAGGTCACACAGCAATGATATGTCTGAGCTACAGTTTGAATCTGCATGTCTGATTCCAAAACTACCCACTGCTCTGCAGTTACACCATGCTGTCTCTTCTGGTATTTTCCTTTTTTTCTTTTTTAATTAATTTATCTATTCTAGAGAGAGAGAGAGAAAGAGCGTGAGAGCATGCGTGTGCATGTGAGCAGGGGGAGCAGCAGAGAGAGAGGGACAAGCAGACTCCGTGCTGAGCACAGAGCCCCACATGGGGCTCCATTTCACAACCTTGAGATCTGAGCCGAAATCAAGAGTCGGATGCTTAACCGACTGAGCCACCCAGGTGCCCCATCTTCTGGCATTTTCCTTAATTCACACTGTATTTCTCATTTTAAGGAAAAATCACCTACGATGGTGACGTGTAGATCTCCAAGGTTGTCCTAGCCATGAGATGTGACTTGCTTCGCTTCCAGGTTAGCAGGCTTATTTTCCTGCATCCAAACATGTATGCCAATATCGGAATGGCACGGACCGAATGTCAGGATAGCATTTCAGCACTGATTTTCACCTTGAAACTCAGCAAAACGCTGTGTGATATTGACAAGACGGGGGCTCCCCATGAACACAGAAGGCTGAGTGGAGAGTGGGTGCAAGGCCGGACGAAGAATGTGGGGCACAGGCAGCTGCCACCAATGCCCCTGTTTCTTGGTGGATTTCCCATAGTTCATGGTTTCCTCGGTGTCTCAAACCCACTTAAACTCAGAAATTCGGGGCGCCTGGGTGGCTCAGTCTTTAAGTGTCTGCCTTCGGCTCAGGTCATGATCCTGGGGTCCTGGGATCAAACCCCGCGTTGGGCTCCCTGCTCAGCGGGAAGCCTGCTTCTCCCTCTCCCACTCCCCCTGCTTGTGTTCCCTCTCTCACTGTGTCTCTCTCTCTGTCAAATAAATAAATACAATCTTAAAAAAAAATAAACTCAGAAATTCAGGTTCATGTTACCTCAATTCACTGAAACTGATCATTAGGGGTTGATTTTTTTTTTTTTAAGATTTTATTTTTAAGTAATTTCTGCACCCAGCGTGGGGCCCGAACTCACAACCCTGAGATCGAGAGTTGCACGCTCCACTGACTGAGCCAGCCAGGTGCCCCTGTAATGGGTTGACTTGTATCCCCCCGCTATGAATGTGACCTTATTTGCAAATAGAGCCTTTGCAGATGATCGAGTTAAGATGGGGTCATTAGAGTGGACCTGGATCTACTCTGACTGCATTTTTATAAAAAGGGGAAATTTGGACACAGAGAGACACACACAGGGAGAAAGCCACGTGAAGACTGGTGTCACATTGTCACAAACTGAGGAATGCTAAGGACGGCCACAAGCCCCCAGCGGCTAAGGCAGAGGCCTGGAGCAGACCCTAGCCTCACAGCCACAGGAGGAACCAGCCCTGCCCACACCTTGATCTTGGACTTACGGCCTTTGGAACTGTGACAATTAATTACTATTGTTTAAGCCCCTCTGTTTGTGGTCATTTGTTATGACAACCCCCAAAACCAACACACCAATGGACAAACCAAAATAGCGACGGATTAGTTTGCAATTAGAGCTACACCTGCCCAGGAGACATTTATTTGTGTCTTTTGTCCATGACCGTCATCGGCAGCCACACTGCCTATGGAAAGTGCCACGTATGTGTGGCCACTGTCTTCTGGAAGGGCTCTGGTTTGCGGGCTTTCGTGGCTGCTCTGGGCCCCTCAGCTGGGCACTGTTCTTCCCCTGCATTGACTGCCTTACCCGAATCCAACCCTCGCCCAGACACTGTTCAGTCTCCTTCAGCTTACTTCTCATGTCCTGATTCCCCGCCACAATGAATTGACTTTATAATCTGACTCTTACAGGGAAACCTATTTCCTCTATTTACATTTTTATGGGGGGGCGGTGTCGTCTGTTCATTTCTAGTTTTCTTATTACTTTTTTCTGAACACCAAGAGTCATTCATCCTTCAAATTATTATTCCTAAAACCAGTGACTGTTCTCAGTTCCAGGACTTAGAAGTGAGACCTGTGAAAACGTTTAACCCCTGTGGCAAAAGGGATTTTGTGGCTGTGAGTAAGTGAAGGATCTTGAGATCGGAGGTTATGCTGGCTCATCTGGGTGGACCCAAGGTCATTGCAAGGTCCTCACAAGTGAAGCAAGAGGTTCGCAGTCACACGGGGAGATTTGAAGATGCCATGCTGCCAGTTTTGACAATGGCAGGTGGCCTCCAGGAGCTGGACGAGGCAAGGGATAGATTCTCCCCTAGACTGTCCAGAAAGAACACAGCCTTTGCTGACAACTTGATGTTAGGACTTCTGATTTTAGAACTGTAAGATAGTAACATCTGTGTTGTTTTAAGCCACTAAGTTTGTGGTCATTTGTTACAGCAACAACAGGAGACTCATACTTAGGGGGAGATAGACAGTCAAGAAGTAATTGAAGAAAATCTGTATTATTTATCTATACGCATATATATTATATGTATATTATGTCACTGGTGACAACCGAAGATGTCTCAGGACATTGCCATTGTGTTTTGGAAGCCAAAATTGCCCCCTGTGGAGAGTCAGTGCTCTAGAGGGAGCTGAGTGACGTGGCTCAGGCACGAGCCAGCTGGGGCCCTAGCGTGATGCCAAGTCAGGGTTGGGAGGCTCCTAAGGAACGCATGGCCCCGACGCTTGCATTCAGGAAGCAGCGGCAAGGCATCATCAGGAACTCACTAGAAAAGCAGACTCTCAGGACACCCGTGGCCCCAGCAAATCAGGACCTGTGATGTAATGGGAACCCCAGATGGGTGGGAGAGGCGCTGGTTTGGAGAGCTCTCCTGCGATCTCTCCGCGGTGGTGGGGACCCTCCCCCAGTTACAAGCGCATTGATTTCACGGATATTCTGGAACACTCTCCACGTGCCAAGTCTTGGTTCGGGCTGTGAGGGCTGCCTCGTCGTTCTGAAGTCAGACCGCCTGACTGTTTCCAAGTCCGTGAAACGAAGGTGGTGATAAAATAGTCCCTATCCTGTGACCTTTATTTCGAGGCACAAATAAGATATCCACCCAGCAGACTCGGCTCGCTGCTGGGCACTCCATGAATGTTCAGTCATTGCTACTGTGTTTATCTATCTACCCATCTGTTTTTCTGTCTGTGTATTGAAGGCAGGCAATCGGTGTAGGCGGGATGAACAGACCTACCTCCTGGGCTTTTGGAGAGGATTATATGAAGTGAGTCTGTAAAGTGCTTAATTCGTAGTCTAGCATAAAACAAACACTCCGCGAATGGTTGCAACTAATACTATCTTCATCTTTTCTTCTCAGAAAACCCTGGTAAAGGGCTTCACAGTTAACGGTGTTCTCAGCTGCTTACTTGGACTTACACTCGAGGTGTGCCTCCCCTCCTGGCCAGAAGGGCTGGCTTCGAAGGACCTGAGCTCGCTGGTGGTCATTGTTCAACCAGGAGCCAAGCGGTCAGTCCCTCCATCCCGCCAGTCGGGGACAATCGAGGCTGGTCTCCATCTGCCTGTGATCTGTTGGCACAGAGGGCATGGAGTAGTTTCCCCCACACAACAGCTCTTGTGGGGAGCCCTAAAGGTTCTGTACAATGAAGGGTTGGTGGTGGTGTCTGAAGGAACTTGTTAGTTGAGAACTTTTAGCTGCAAGTAACTGAAATCCCAAGTAAAGGACATTTTACTTTCTCGCGGTTAATTTTATTTTCCCACGGAACCGCAAGTCCTGAGGTGAGGCTGTCCAGGGTTGGTAATTTTAGTAATTCGGTGATGTCATCTGAGACCCAGGTTCCTTTTCTATGTCCCTCCTGCCATCCTCGGTGTGTGAGTTGGCTCTCGTCATGGCATCAGGATGGCTGCCACCACTCCAGGCATCACATCTTTATTCACTGAAATTCAGAGGCAGCAAAGGAGAGCTATATGATCCTTGTGTCCAACTTTAAAAAAGATTTTCCAAAGCCCATCCACTTACTCCTCTTCAAGAAGCCTTTCCCTTCAGTCTCATGACCCTTCCTAAACAAATCACGGGCAAGAAGAATGGATTAATTTTATGGCTCAGACCCATCTCCCCATAAGCGGAGTATGGAGTCACTTTCCTTGAGCACATAGCCACGAGGCAGAAGATACTCCCAAGCAAAACTGGGGTTCTGCCCGCAAGAAAGGTGAGAGAGGCCTGGATTTGTGTGGGTTACCCAAAGTGCCTGCTTCAGAGGATTTTACCCCCATCAGACTCTTCAGCCCCTGATTCCATCACCCCAATGTCTTACTCAAATAGAGGCAAGAAGAGCAGAATTAAGGCACCAAGTGAATTTCTGGGGGAGGTGGTCATTTTCAAAACTTCTGCAAGAAATCCCTATCTCTACGGGAGCAAACTGATTCCAAGACAGATTACACAACACTCTTGGGTTCATGGGGGTCCACGCTAGGGGAGAGAAGCAGTGAGACTGCACAGGATCAGCCCCTCGGAGGATCCCCAGCCCCAGATGTCAGAGTGGGAGAAGACACTAAGGAGCCATGCCAGCCATATCATGAAATATCTGATGGGCATGGAGGATGGGGCACCACATGTGGGGTCACCAGGACTGGGGCCAGCAGCTGTGGCCGCCATGCTGAGCCCAGCTTCCAGAAGGACACTTCCACGAGCGGTCAGGGTGGGAAAGGAGAAAGTGGAGGACAGTGGCTGTTAGCACAGTGATGTTAGCACATCCCTCCCAAGGAAATGTCAGGAAGAGCTGGAGAAGGGGATCCAGGGAAGACCGGGGGTCTGCAGATTGTACGCACCAAGACAGAGTGACATGTTTTACTCCAGGGCGAGTGTGGCACGGAAAATGTGAACTTGGTTGAACTAAGGACTTTCTTTTTGGTGAAACTGAGGAAAGTTTAGCGCTGGAGTCAAGCGCCTCACTTGTTACTTTAGCCTTGATTCACCACCTAGAATGTCAGCCATCTGAAGACAAGAATCATGTTCCAAGTCTGCCTGGCACACCTGCTTAGTGGAGTGTCCCCAGCGTAACAGGTGTCACAATTATTTGCAAATATGTGTGTGTGCATGTGAGCGCGCATGTGTGTGTGTGTGTGTATATTTTTTAAGTAGGCTCCACACCCAATACGGGGCTTCAACTCACAACCCTGAGATTAAGAGTCTCATGCTCTACCGACTGAGCCAGCCAGGTGCCCCTCTTTGCAGATATTTTTAACAGCCTTTTTTACATGATGAATATGACATCCCAGCACACTGCAAATTACGTCGCAGTGCAAAAGTTCATCTGTGTAATAGTGGACTCAAATATTTATGAAATAAGCGTTGCAGTTGTCATTACTTACCATGATGACTTTTAAATTATACATTGAAATCATTTTAGCTTTATGACACATGGGCAGTTGAAATTAATTGAACAGGGAGTTAGTGTTTAAGGAGTGATAACAACCATGCGTGGCCATTAGAAGGAGAAGCCTGTAAAGGACAGCGATAAGGAGGTTAATTTTCCTCAAGAGTCACTTAATGGACACTCGCGCTAAAGTTTCTATGTCCAGAAACTCACAAGGAGAGATGTTTCCCTCCAGGAAGTCTGCTTTGGTTTACTCTGGAGGTGGATGTTTTCTCATCAGCGAAAATGAAGAGGGAACGCGGGGGCAGTTGAGCTTGTCCCTAACAACAGGAGGAACATAATGTCCCGGAAGCTAGAGTTGGCACAGGAGAGAAGGGGCCACAGTCCAGGCCTGCTGTGCCAACCTTGCACGCATCTGGACCTGCCGTGTGCATGGTGCTTTCCCACCTAGTATCTCATTTTATCTTTGAAAACACCCTGAGGGACGGGCAGGGCCAGCATCCTCAGCCTCACGAAGGACTCTGGTAGAGAGTTCGATGTCAAGACCACATTCCAAAGCAAGAACACTGATACCCCATGTCCCCCCCTCCCCAGGGTCTGTAAATGCCCCTGTGTGAAGTGGGGAGGCATTGCACCCCGCAAACAGTCTTTTGAAAGGAAATACTGGAAATAAAATTATTCGTGGACAGAACGTGGTACCAGAGAGCTTGTGTTTTCCTAGACCCTAGATTGTGCTCTCAAGGGAGGGAAGGCAAGGCTCTGGGCTTGGGGTCAGGTATGTCAGTGGTGGTGGGTGTGAGTTCTGGGGCCAGGGTGGAGATAGGGCCCTCCCCGGCAGGAGGGTGCAGAAGGGTGGCCCTGCAGGCAGGACACCAGCCTCCATCCTCTGCTCCCTGAAATCAGATTCCCGGCTTCCTTCAATGGCTGGGCTTCCCACTCCAGGAGCAGCAGACTGGGGACCACCGGGAGCTCAGCCTCTGGGGCTCAGGGACCTGGGGCTCCACCCGGGGCTCAGAGGGCATTCTCGAATCTCTTCCCCTCCGTCTCATCTGTAAGTGCAGATACAATCAAGTGATTCATTTATTTGTTAATGAATTGATCTGTTGGTGCTCTTGGGAGAAAAAAAAACAAAAACAAGCAGATCAAGCCCTTAGCGTGGCTATGGAGTCCTGCACACGGTGAGCCCTCAGTGAAGGTTGGCGATGGCTATAGTCACGATGATGATGCAGGACTAATGGGGAATAGAAATAGAGCGGGACAGAAATACTTCACATGACTATGTTACAGTAATTTTAACGGATAAATACCGAAGAGATGCTTGTCCCCTCAAACCTATGTACAAATGCAACCTGAAAAATAACCTGGTTCGGTTCTCTCTCCCATGGCTTGCTGTCACGCTCCGAGGAGAATGCACCTGCTGTGATGCTCTCATTAGGAGAAGTTAATGCCCGGTGCCACAGGTCGGACCATTCGAAGAAAACCACTTCATGTTCTGAAACCCGAGCTGGGGTTAAACCACATAGCTCTTTTATTCTCACATCTTCTAATCTTGGCCAAGAAGCAACACGCCACTTTCTCAGAAGCCCTCAGTCTGCCATCTCCTCTAAATGGAAGCGGCCCCATTCTCCATAAGAAGTTGTGCAGAACAAATGTATAAAGTGGTCCAACGTCTTGCGTGAATGCTATTCTTCAAAGGTCTCAACTAAGCCAGGGGAGCTGGTGGAAAAGGTTGTTTAAGGAGAAGTGACCATGGACGAGGGGTGTAAGTTTGAGGAGAGAACAGAAAAGCTCTCACGTCAGCTGACGCAGCAGAGCGTGTTTCCTGGCGGGCGAATGCCGGTCATGGGCATCAGCTGAGCGCTTGGAGGCAGAGCTGGGAATGGAGAGCACGGGCCAAGCGCTGTTAAGTTGGATGGCAGGTCAAGTTCTGGGTGTGTTCTCACCTCCCTCTTTCACACCATCACACCTTATATCTCTGCTCTTTGCACATAACTTGCCTCTCCTCGCTACCCCACGGATGGGACAGCGGAACAGTCTGTGATGTTGGTACCATAAAATAAGGGTTTCAGTCTTGGCTTCTTCTGATTTCTAGTATTTTTAGTCCTCTGGAGAGCACGGACCCCCAAATAGTTTTTCAAGATTTTTCAGGTTTTGGGACTTAGAAATGGCACCTGTGCCCATTCTGATGCCATCTGGCTCCTAAACGTCAGCTTCTACAGCAACGGGAATGATACAAATCTAGCCTTGCTCATTTTTTAAAAATAAAAACCACTAGGTTCATAAATGTTTTATTAGGTGTAAGAGTACCAATGTCCTTCTCCCAAGTCACAGCAATGATTCATCTCATGACATGATCTTGAAGAAGATATTAATATTTTGTCCATTTTCAACTTAATTAAAACACTTCGTGAGAAATCGTTTATTTTGCGTAACGCCCATTTTAAAGTTTATGGCTGAAACTAACCCACAAGAATTCAGTCTTTCAGCCCATAGGTACTGAGCACGTATTCTATGCTCGATGTGATTTGGGGCCACCAGCTATCAAAGATCCGTGCCTTACTCTGGGGGGTGCTCGGAGCCTGGAGGGATGGGGCGTCTGAGCCACGGACTCCATAGTCCCCCACTCAGCCCTGCACTGCTCTGGAAGGGAAGACCACACGCCCAGATGGTGTTAGAATGTCCAGCTGCTGGCTTGACCCCACTCTGGCCTGGGCCTGGGGTCTGCAGCCTTGGTTTCAGAGGGTAAGGACACCAAGAGGTGTGGTTAAAAGGGAGATTGCAGGGACCTCACACAAAGACGTGCGGTGAGCTTGAATTACTCCTTCCACAGTTTGCTGGCAGCCCATAATCAAAGCTAAAGCTGCAGAGCCCGTGTTCCCTGCCAGGCCCTTTGCGAGCACCTCGCTGAATTATTGTGTGTTATATCCTCCCCAGCAACCATGATGATCCCATTTTACATATGGGGAAATTGAGGCTCAAGAGGCTAAGGACTGTTGAGTAAAATCATGGGGCCCTAAGCATTTGAGCTGGAATGTGAAACTGGGTCCTTTTGTCTCCAGAGCTGAGACCCAACCAGCACCTGGTTTTGTTGCTATCTCCCGAGTGTCTCCAGGAGCGCGTGTGCATTGAACCTGTCAGAGTGCTCCTGATTCTGCCCCCATCACTTTTTCTCCAGAGGGTGGGCCTTTTCCCAACAGCGCGTACAAAGCAGGATGGTTTTATAGCGCCTACTATGTCAGAGGACTCAAGTCTTGCATTCTTGTTGTGTATCTTGATGGTTTAGCCTGGACAGGAGCAGAGGAAGCCAAGACCGTGAGCAGCTTTGTGACTACTACTGTTGTTATATTAGCACACAGCTACTTCCAATTTTACACAATCTTACAATATTTTTGAAGTGATTAACAGTCATGACCTTTTCTTTATAAGGTAGGCTCTACACCCAGTGTGGGGCTTGAACTCATGACCCTGAGAGCAAGAGTCACGTGCTCTATGGACTGAGTCAGCCAGGCGCCCCAATCATGACCTTTTTAATAACTGGGAGGCTGAGGCCAGGCGAGGCATCGAGGCCGTCTTCCTGAAGGATCTCTGAGGACCATGGAGAGGCACCCCGTCAGGGGGACAGGCATCCGGCCCTCGCACTCCTCGGCTCAGGGCAGAGCTAGACGCTTCAGCCAGAAAAGCAGAGGTTGGCCCAGCCCCATTAGGGCCCCAGAGACCATCTCGTGAGCCATCCCCTCACTCAGCAAAGAAGGCCTAGAAAGAGGGGCAACTTGAAAAAACCACCCAGACAACTTGCCCACACGTTTGATTGTATAAATAATTTATTTCTGTTCACAGCATCATATATGCATATAAAAGGGAACAGGAACAGAAGAATGTTCAGGACAGAGAATTACAGCAGTAGAAACGATAACTGAAACCAGGAGACATCGTCCCAACACCATGACAGAGAATCTGTGAAGAGAATCCGTTTGAAACAAAATCGGCCTCCCTGTGTCTATGAGAAACAATTTCAAAAGCTCACGTGGGGAGGCCAACTTCCTCGGTGTGAAACCCATTCATTCTCCAAAGGCCAGGAGGTATAATAAATCACTGATGATATGTAGGAGAGAACTCCCCCAGGACCACTCCTAGGTGATCTGATGTGCGCTTCCTCTGTTTGGTCAGAGACAAAAATGGGCTATTATTAGGTCAAACGTGACAGGAATCAACTGAGACTCTTAACTATTAGTGGACACACCACAGGGCTTTACTTTACTGCACAATTACGAACAGCTGACTGCACCCTTAAGTCTTGATAATGCAAAACCCAAAATCATGTCGCTTCGTTGGTCAAGCATGACAGGATCTGAACAGTGATCTCGAACCTAAGTATGGTTAGCACGAGATGGTGACAGTATTTGGCATTGGCAATGTCACAAAATAAATATATTATTCTCTCAATAGTGTGGAACTACCAAAATGTCAAAGTGCGTAAGAAATTGTTACATGTGAAGAAAATAAAGGAAGATGGATTTTTTTTTTTTTTAATAACTCTATACAGAATCTTCAGATGATGGGACCAGCCCATTTAGAAATCAGTGACTATGCCGTCGATATGAAAACCGAAATCCTGCAGGCTTTCACACTTCGTTAGCTCTCTTTTCTCTACTGAGTTCCTACAAAAAGACCAGCATTGGAGAGGTACCAAATTCACCGACAAAAGATAAAAGGAAGATGGGCTAGGTTTCCTCTTTTCAAATATTTCCTATAAGAATTGGGTTTCAAGCAGGAAGCCAGGACTTCAACCTCTGGTTCTTAAATTAACTTTCTGAGTGCAATGGACAATAGGCATGGATTTATAATTTGACTAACTCACATGCTCAAGCATGATCATGCCCAATCTCTATAGGCCTCCTTCGTAAAAGAAATTTCTCATAGTGAGGGGAGGGGGCGATATACATAATTCTACCTGTAAACATGAATTTTAAGAGGAAATAAAAATCAAACAGTTAAGTGTTAAGTTTCCCTTTCGATACTGTGTTTCAGGGTAAATGACATCTTCTGCAAACCAAGACTCAGTCCTGATTATAAAGGATTTTTAAATTACATTATTAAAAATATGTATTTATTCTTCTTTTGCTTTATCTATTTTCCAAAGCCTCTTTCAAGTAAACTGTGAAGTGCCTGAGTACAGGTGATCATTACATCACACGCTTTCTTTTATCTCAAGCACTCATTGTTTGCATTTGCTACGAAGGCCAGTTCCCACAAGAATGGATTAGGAAGGACCTCATCCTTGTGCTTTTCCTTCGCTCTTAAATCCATGCAACGAGGTCGGCTTTTGCAACAAGGTGGGGTTTTATTTTTTGGTGCATGACATCAAATACTCTAACGAGACATTTTTAATGAAATACTTAAACCAGATAGGCCACAATGAACCAAATTAGAAATTTGAACATGTTGCCACTTGCAGCGTAAAGGGATCTAAAAGGGCAGAGCAAAGTCTTTTTTCCCCCCCCCCTAAGGTGAATATTTCCAAGGTGAGTATTCATTTGTAGAATTTTTTTAAAAACATGTCTGAAAACCAAAACCCATCATCAGGCGGTTAGTATTACAAGAGGCATCCCTTGCAAAAACCATCTTGCATTTCAGCACACATCTGCAGCTGGTGTGCTTCCACAAACCAATCAGTAGGCTAAGAGATTTTAAGATTCCACACATATGGGTCTAGGTATTTATGCCGATTACACAGTACAGAGGGAGGTCCCTGTATCTACACATACACCCCAACCAGCATTTACGCCAAGAGCCTTACCCTTTAAACACCTTTAGCTATCCTGCAAACAGTAAATACATCATTTGCCTCCACCTCCAACAGTTTTTTTTTTTAATTTTTATTGGTCTCTTTGTGTGATAATGACCTACACATGGACAGTGTCCAAACCCTCTGGAAGATGTCTGATTCCAGGCTGAAAAGCAGTTCTCAATCGAACTGGTCTTCCGTAGCCACCATAAAGCACCAGGAAAGGGGCATCTTCGCGGCCATTCCCCAGCCAAGGCCAGAGGAACGCCCCGAGCTCTGGGGCTGCTGTATTGTTCCAGGCAGTCCTCTCATGGCCCAAACCCCGACCTCGTTTGGGCCCAGAGCAGGACAAATGAAATTTCAACAGGGGCCTGCCCTGTGACATAAAATTATCCAGCTTCCAGAGCCCATGAACGCAAGGGGCAGCAGTTACCCGCCCCCCCAGCACCTCCCACAGCCATCATGCCCCCAAACAGGTACTCCCAGGATTCTGGGAACCGCATACCTCCGGTAACTCACAGGTGGGAGCCCCCAGTGAGGGCGGGGCAGCCTGAACTTCTGGCCCCGCTGGAGGAAGAAATCGCTTTTGTCTCTGACATCTGAGCCTTCCACCTGGGCCGGGAGGGCGGACAGCAGGCCAGGCACGTCCACTCCCCAGCGCCCCCCACCCATTAGTAGTAGCTCTGGCATCCAGACAAAAGGTCCCCTGAGCTGGGGGTGGGGGCGGATCGAGGGCAGGCTGGCAAGTCAGCGTACACACCCAGGTTAAGTCACTAGTCCTGCGTCTGGGTGCACAGATTCCGTTTCAAAAATTCGAAGCATTGCTTTGGTTCTCTGTCTTTGTTCGCGGGCGCAGATTCTCGTTCATCCACCCATCCACCAGTCCATCCATCCATCCATCCATCCGTCCATCCATCCATCCATCCCTGACCCGCTCGCTCGCTCCCGGCTCGCTCCCCGCTCGCTCCCCACCGCAGCCGGGCGCATTACCGCTTCTTCTTCTGCTTGAGGGACTTCCTGCGTTTCAGGATCATCTCATAGAGCTTGTCCATGCCCTCGGTGAGGCCCTCGCCGATGATGGCGCACGCCGGCTGGACGTGGTAGGTGGTGGCCGGGATGAGCTCGTGCAGCGCCAGCTGCTTCTCGATCTCGGCCACCGGCAGCGACTTGGGGAGGTCCTGCTTGTTGGCGATGACCAGCAGCGGCGTGCCCTGGTTCTCGGCGAACTTGGTCACCTTGTGCAGCTCCGTCTTGGCCTCCTCCAGCCGGTCCACGTCCACCGAGTCCACCACGTAGATGATGCCGTCCGTGCAGCGGCTGTAGGACTTCCACAGCGGCCGCAGCTTCTCCTGGCCGCCTACGTCCCAGAAGTGGCAGCTGATGCCCTTGGCCGTGCCGTTGCTCAGCTTGATCTTCTCCGTGTTGAAGCCGATGGTGGGCACCGTGTTCACGAACTCGTTGAACTTGAGCCGGTAGAGCACCGTGGTCTTGCCGGCCGAGTCCAAGCCCAGCATGACGATGTGCAGGGACTGGAAGGCCGAGATGTTGGAGGAGATGTTGCCCATGGCTCCTCGCTGCGGCGCCGGCCACTGCGGCGGCGACGGGAGGGCGCCGCCCCCCGAGCAGTGACGGGCCCGACGCGGCCGGGCGCACCTGGGCCGCCCCTGTCGCCCTCCGCCGCGGGCACCGGCCCGGCCTCGGCGTCCCCGGGGCGCACGGCTCGGGGGCGTGGGGGGGCTCAGACGCCGCGGCCCCCGCGCCCGCGCCGGCCGGGCATCGCGTCTCTCCGGCGGGCTTTTGTCTCCCGCGAAGCCGCCTCCGCTGCCGCGGCGCCGGGTTGCTCGCGCCCGGCGCCCTCCCCCGGCCCCGGCTCGCTCTGCGGCTGCCTCCGGCCGCGCCCCCGCGCTCCGGCCGCTGCCCGGCTCTCTGCCGCCCGCAGGCTCGCGGCTCCCGGCGCCCGGCGCTCGCCTCTGCCTTCGCGGGCCGCTGGGCCGCTCCCGCTCCCGCTCCCGGGCACGCCTCGGAGGCGCAGGCGGGGCGCGGGCTTCCCCGGGCGTCGCTGCCGGCGCGGCCGCCTGGCTGTCCCCGCAGTCCCCGCTCTGTCGCCGCCGCCGCCAGCCTGCAGCGGCGGGAGGGCGCCCGGCCCCGCCCCCGGCCCCGCCCCCCGGCCCCGGCCCCGCGAGCCCCTCCCCGCCCGCGCGCGCCGCTTTCGCGCCTTCCGAGCGTTCGAAATCGCCGTCCGCGGCCCCCTCCCGCGCGGCGCCCAGACAATGGGCCCGGGCCCCGCTCTTCCTCCCCGGCCGGCTGACGTGTCTTATAAAAAGAGCCCCAGGCTCCCGGAACCCCCAGCCTCGGAGCCGGGGCCGCACAGCCTGCCTCCGGGAGCGGGTTCGGGGCCGAGGGGGTGGGGGGTCCCGTTCGGCAGGCGCTGGCGCGGCCCGGAAGGCTGAGTCCGGAGAGGGGCGGGCAAGGGCCGCTTCTTCCCGGGCGGGGGTGGGGGCCGGGGAGCGGCCAGCGTGGGCGGGAGAGTGCCCCGCCGGGGAAGGCGGCCGTGGGGTCGGCTCCCCAGGACCGGGGAAGGGAAGGCGCAGGCCACAGTGAGCCGCCAGTCTGCGCCCCGCGCCTGACCCAGCCCTGGCGCATCGCACTCTGGCGCTCTTGGCGGTGCCGGGGACCCTGGCCCTCCACGATGCCCTGACAGGCTTTCCTGCCCGACCTCCGGGTCCACTGCCGAGCTTGGAGCTCAGGCCTGTGCCCAGGGAGCGCGGGGGGAGGCCCAGCTTTTGTAGCCCGGTGGTGGCTACAGTGAAGAAGAAGGGGCCGGGCATTTGCATCCTAGGCCATATGCCTTCCTACCCCAAATAACTGAGACAACTCACCTTTCCCAGGCAGCACCCCCGGCCTAATTTTGTTTACACCAGCAATGCTGACATCCCCAGCGAGCCTTATCATCGGCAAGCGCTGTCTGCCCCTCTGCTTTGAGGCCCGAGAACCACCTGCTCACAGGTGAACCACTCCTTCATCTGGGGCTCCAGACACACTTGGGCGCTGAAACAAAATGTGTCCGGAGCCTGGAGTAGGTGGCACCGTGGGTTACAAACACCAGTGCCCCTTCCCCGGTTTCTCTTTCCCCTCACTCCAATTCGGTGGTTTTATTCTGGTTTGGAAACACATAGCAAATGCACATCCTCTGGGCGCGGAGGAAGCTGAGAGTGCATTACGGGGGCCGCACAGACCAGGGGCAGAGCTGCTCTGCAGAGGCCGCCAGCGGCTGAATGGCCCATAGCATCTTTCCAGCTCCAGCTTATTAGGCAGGAAAGACAGGAATGGGGCCAAGAGGGACACGGTGAAAATGATCACATTTATGAATAAAAACCAAAATTTCATTTTATTTTTTAAGATTTTATTTTTAAGTTATCTCTACACCCAACGTGGGGCTCGAACTTACAGCCCAGACATCAAGAGTTGCATGCTCCTCCGACTGAACCAGCCAGGCACTCCGAAACCAAAATTTTCTAGAACTGCTTTTCTTTACTACCTTCCTTTCACAGGCTGTGATAAAATACATGAGTTTGCTGGTACCGAAACTGTGAGAAGACCACATCGGAAGAAGGCAGGACAAGCCATCCCATCTTTGGGATTCCCGTGGTGGCGGCAGCCATCGAGGTCATGGGCCATCCAGAGTGGGTCCAGGGATTGGACATGGAATGTCAGGCTGGAAATGGCCTTGCAGGTCCAGATGGGGAAAGCAAGGCCTCGGCGCCTGGGACTTTGTCAAGGTGGAGCCTAGATGTAGATACCTGCTCCAAGCCCAATGGTATTCATGCCCAGGGCCAAAGGCCTGCCTGTTCTCCCTCACTCCACACTCCATCCACATGCTATTTTAACGGGGAATGAAGTTGTAAGCAACCTGAATCCAGTTGTAAAAGACAGAAATTCAACTCACATTGGGTTGGACAAAATGGAAATACATTCACTGACATAATTGAAAAGTTGATGATTAGGCTTGTCTTCAGGTATGGCTAGATCCAGGAGCTCAAAAGAAGTCTTAAACCAGGCCTTCCTCCATCTCTCCTCTGTTTTTCTCTGTATTGATTCTTTTTCCTACTGACACCCCTGGACTCACATCCTTGGTTTAGATCCTAGAAGAAAAAAGGTGTATCTCTCCCAGTAACTGCAACAAAAGCCTGGGAAACACATCCTTTTGGCCCGTTTAGCTCACTCTGGAGTCAAGACTGCTGTCTAGGAGGTTGGAGCACACCGATAGATGTGGCCCAGGGGCTTGAAGTGGGGAGGGGTGGTTCTCAAAGAATAATCAGGCATCTGTTCCCAAAAGGGCAAATACTGGTGAGTAAGCAAAAGTAACAGACATCAGTGTAGTTTATAATGATGTCATTTGGTTATTGGGAACCCTGGGAAGACAGGATTTTGTGCTTTGGGGAGTGATTTTCTTGGCTCTCTTCAAGGTCTGCTCCGTAGATTGTTTCTTCTCTCTCCTTGCTCTCTGCCACAGGCACAGGCTGGGGGCCAGCCCGAGACAGGACTTTGATTAGTAGCCTGGGACCTGGGCATTTGGAAACCCTTTGGATCCAGCTTCCACAAATGCTCTTACTGTAGGACTCCTTTCTGTTACTTGCGTCTACCCCCAGTCAGGTCTTGCTTTGATGTTAAGGGTAAGCGGGAAGGAAACTTCTTAGTGAAACATTTGATGTGTCTTCCTGATGCTGCACTAATGACTGCAGCCCCCACCGCTCGCACCCCATGGTGAGCTTTAGCCATAAAGGGCTGTCTGTTGTCCAGTAGAAAAAGCAGATTAATAGACATGAACAGAGCCTTCTAGAACAGAGCCATTACACAGCAACCCACCGTCACGGAATAGCAACCATTCTACATTCTAATTTCACTCACCAGGTGATAAGTTGATTTTACAGTTGATAATTTAACTTCTAACACATAAAAATGTCATTCAGCTGGATCAACTAGTAACTTTCTTTTAAATATGGATTTAAGTTGAAAAACACTGAAATTATGTAAAGGGAAGTAATGTTTACTACCGTGTCAGAAATGCAAGGCCCACATGGAGTCTCTTTCTACGTGCACGTCCCATCACGGCTAGCGGCGTGGCAGGACTGGGCTGGGCGCTCTGCATTTCCCTGCACATTCTAGCCACAGGCCGACCCCTCGCTCGCTGTTCTCAAGCTCCTCATCTCTACGCTGTGTCTTACACAATAACATATGCAATAAATAACATATGCAATAAATATTTAAATAAGAAACAAAAAATACACTTTAAAGGGTTTCGCACAGCGCCCAGCACATAGTAGGTGCTCAGTAAATGTCAGCTTTGCTAACTGTAAAGCCACTGGTTTTATAACGTACGTAGTCATTTGAATGGTGACAACTGCCCGAGGGGCAAGGATTCCACTGGGTGGAAAACGCTGGCGGCACACTGCCGCTTTCTTCACCCTCATGAATCAGAAGACGTTTCTCGAAAAGCAGCGTGCGCTTGGGTCTTGCCTGACGTTTCAGCTCCTCTCCCTTCCCTGCTGCAGCAAGATGACTTTACACCCGGAAAAGGACTCCGTTAGTTCAAGTAAACAGAATACAGTAACTTAGCAGTCACTTTGAAATTGTATCCTAAAATATTTGTTTTTCCCTTAAGGGTTTAGAAATGAAGTGTGCCACCTATTAAAATAACTTTTAAGTGGATCTGGTGAACGGAGCAATGAATAGATCGCATCATTATTATGTTTGCTTACGTAAGAGCACTGGCATGCCCTGTAAAGGCAAGCGTCCTATGCACCGTTGAATATGTTTGTGGCACGTGTGCCTGCCTGCCCGCATATAATATGTGTGATTATCTGAGTTTTCCGATTGGATCCCTGGGCTCAGGTGCCCTACCCCCCATGCTTAGCTGCTATAGTACAGGAGCGCCCTCTACCGAGCTTCTCGTGTAATAGCTGAAGCCCTCTCCAGAGGCAAATTTGCCTAGTGCCTAGTAAATGTCCACTCCGTATTTATTGAACCAGTGAATACATAAGTGACTCCCTAACCTGGTTCTCTGTCTGGAGCTGTGGGACTAGATCTGTTAGGGCCCCACTTCTTAAACTGAGAAAGTGCCTCTGCTTAGGGCTCAGAGCTTGAGGACAGCGATTCTCAGGTGCGGGCTTGGGTCTTGTCTGTGAGACCAGTGCAGAACGAGAGGGGTGGTCGGCCGGGAGACTGGGACAGAGCAGAGCAGGAAGGGATACATGACCAGGAAAGCTGTTCAAAGAATCATAAATTGATGGAAGAGAGAGGAAATCGGCAGCCAGGAAACCCAGCTGAGACTAGAGAGTGGAAAAAATCAATTTTTACGTCTAATTCAGTGGGCAGGTACGGGCAGCCGAGGGGGCCTGGAGTCAAGCATAAAGGAGGTCGGTTGGACAGGGAAAGGAGAAGGCCTGAATCGGCCGAAGCTAGGTGGTCCAGGACTGAAGTTCTTTGTCTGGTGGGAGGGTCTCCTTCACAAAGATCCCCCCACCCACACTCCCAGAAGTCCTGGGGAGTGGCAGCCCGGGAAGATCTTATCCCTGGAGCTTCTGGCCTCGGGCTACACGTGGAAATGACTATAAGACATTGACTCCAAGGGGAGTTTTGTGGACGGGGCCGTAGATTTGGGTGGAGACAAGTGTGAATCTGTGATGCCCTAGGCTTTCGCCTCATTCAAGTGATCCATAGCCTGGAACTATGAAGGATCTACTACGCTGTTGTCCATTCCAATTCATGATATTATGAAAACAAACAAAAAATAGTTCAGAATGACTTATTTTTTATTGCTGTGAAGCAACAAGACTGAAATGATTCAGGTTCTCTTTTTCCAACAACCACTACTATGAGCATTTAAAAAATATTTTATTTTATTTATTTATTTGAGAGAGAGCTCATGTGCACAAGCAGGGGGAGGGGCAGAGGGAGAGGCAGAGGGAGAAGCAGGCAATCTGCTGAGCAGGGAGCCCTGAGCCGAAGGCAGATGCTTAACAGACTGAGCCACCAAGTCGCCCCTACTATGAGCATTTTATTATTTTCTCTGTTTTGGCAAAAAATAGCTAAAAGAGGTTTTTTTTTCACATTTAAGCCTTCATTATCAATTATCAATCTCTATTACATGCCTGAGATAGGTATGAAAATTTCGAAGTCCTAATCTTTCCTATCAATATTATTTTCAGATAAGAGTCTTTTTTTTATTTTTATTTTTATTTTTTTTTAACTTTATTGTGTTATGTTAGTCACCATACAATACATCATTGGTTTTTGATGTGGTGATCCACGATCCATTGTTTTCGCATAACACCCAGTGCTCCATGCAGTACGTGCCCTCCTTAATACCCATCACCGGGCTAACCCATCCCCCCTCCCCTCTCCCCTCTAAAACCCTGTTTGTTTCTCAGAGTCCGTAGTCTCTCATGGTTCATCTCTCCCTCCAATCCCCCCGCCCATTTTTCCCTTTCTTCTCCTAATGTCCTCCATGCTATTCCTTATGTTCCACAAATAAGTGAAACCATATGATAATTGACTTTCTCTGCTTGACTTATTTCACTTAGCATAATCTTCTCCAGTCCCATCAGATAAGAGTCTTATGTAAGATTGGACCTGGGTGGTCCAGTCAGTTAAGTGTCCGACTCTTGATTTTGGCTCAGGTGATGATCTCAGGGTTGTGAGATCGAGCCCAGGGTAGGGCTCCGTGCTCAGCATGGAGTCTGCTTGAGATTCTCTCTCCCTCTCCCGCTGCTCCTCCTCCTGCTTGCTCTTGGCACGTGCACTCTTTCTCTCTCTCTCTCAAATAAATAAATTAAGTCTTTAAAAGTAAAAAGATTGTTTCAAATCTCTCCTTAATACCTAAATGTCATATATATTTTTTTAAAGTAGGCTTCACAGCCAACATGGGGCATGATCTCATGACTCTGAGATCAAGAGTTGCATGGCTTACTGACTGAGCCATATCTTTTTTTTTCAATAAAGACTTTTATTATTTTTAAGTAATCTCTAGACCCAACACGGGGCTCGAACCCACAACTCCAATATCAAGAGTCATATATTCCACCGACTGAGCCAGCCAGGTGCCCCCTACATTTTATATCTTAAGTGAACTTTTATCAAGGACATTAAGACCCTACACTTTGGAAGTCAGGGCTCAGGGCTCCTAACAATGACAGAGAATCTTCATACCAGTGCCAACATCTTTTCAGTTGAAGGGGAGGAAAAAGCTTGGTATGCAAAAGTTATTTGTGATTCGTTTAATTATTCAATCACCATAATTAAATTTCTACTCTAATAGCTACAGTGAAGAAGGAGAAAAAACGGGTAACAATAAATACCGGGTGATCAGAGCACCGCACCATGAACCAAGAAGTATTTGATGGAAACTTGGATTACTTTCAGTCCCCTTCTCCGTTCTCCCCAGGTGAACTGGGATGCCTATTATTTTCACTTAATTAAAAGCTAGCTGGCTGGACCCAAGAGAGATGGAAACAATCATGCTTTTGTGCCTGGATCAGGCCCTGTCGGCTCTCCCAACTACGGTGAAGGCGCACAGGGTGCGTTACCAGCTCTCCCTTTGTCTGCTGTGTGGTCACTCAGGATGACTCTTCTCTGTAATACAACAGTTGGCTTCTTCTGGAACTATCTTCTATGTGAGTATGGCACGAGCATCTGAATAGAGTTCTCTAGCTCTTTGCTGCTTTTGTTCGAATATCATTTCCTCCTTATGAGTTATGCTGTACTCTATGTAATCCAGTACTTTGCCCCATTAGTCATAGAATACCCATTTTGCTTTCTTGATTCTGTCCCTTCCAATCTCCTAAGTCTATTTTCCCAAGGGCGTTCGGGACCAAAGGAAAAATCCACAAGACCTTTGGTTCCCTTCTTACCTGGCCTTTTGACTGAACTTCTTGATCCTCCATCTTTCTTAAAATGTTTCCCCAAGAAAACCAACTGGCCTGGCCAACCGGCAGGACTTCCCTCACCCTCTATGGCCCCACATTACTGCCCCCCAAGATGCAGACTGATTCGTGCTGGTGACCATCTGGGATGGAGATGCTCACCGGGTCAGAGGTCCACCACCCACCCACCGCCCACCATCCACATCTGTGCCTGCAAAACCCTACTCCCTCCCCCTCTCTGATCATGGCTTGAGACTTTGCCCATTGGTCATTAATCCACAGAATGTTGGAGGTTCCCCATGTTCGGTCTTGAACTTTCTCACCCTCTCACGTCTCCATAGTTAATCCCACCTACCTCTTAAGGTTTCTCAATCTCTGTAACTGCCCACAGCCAGAGGAGCTCAACATAAACCATCCAACCCAAAGCTCTCTCTCTACATACCTCCACCAGGATCACGGAGAAAGTACAGGAAACTAGCACTAGGACAACAAATAAACCCGTCCTTCCCTTCCATCTGCTCATGCCTACATCCGGTCAACCAGAGTCCAGATCATTCTGTTTCAGAAACGGTTCTTGGAATTAAAACTAGGGGCACTTCTAAATCACATTGGTTGGATTTCCCTTTGTTCAGGAGAGTTGCCTTTATTCGTGTCTTCGATGAGTGCTGTATTTACTTTTTTATTTTTGCATGCGGGAAAAGCAGATTTCACCCAGGCATGTACCTCTGTCCACTCTGCATGCACCTTGGAGAGGAGGATGGCTCATCTGATGGGCCCAAACCTGACACTTCACTGGGATCCACTTCACTAGGGATGAGGAAGGGATGTGCCTCTAGGAGTAGATCGGCTGTCTGTCCCCTTCTCCACCTGTCACAGGGAAGGAAAGATCTGTGGGATTGGTCTTCTTGCACTCAGGGTAGTGTAGGGCAAGTCCTGCTTAGATCCTTAACCTGAGCTGCTTTCTTCAATCTGGAGTTCCAGAAATACGTGGGAGGTTGGTCATCTGGGCATCATCATGCCCAGAATAATAAAGCAATACTTCTTGGTCAATATAGGAGGATAATAAGTGAAGAGATTTAGGCCTCAAAACCCAACTCTCAACCCCTAACATGATGCAGAGGGACAGTCCAGTGAACTCTGGCATCTAAATCGAATGTGATGAGACACAACCTCTATGCAAAAATAGAGAAAATCTAAGGAGAGACAAGACCCAACGAAAGGCACCAAGACAAGATGAAAGAACAGCAGGAACAAAGAATAAAGGCACAGGCAGGTGAGCTTAGATCCTCCTTCTTCTCCTCTTCTTTCTCCTTTCAGAAAAAGTTTGGTATTTTCATTCTACTCGAAGACATCACAATCTTTATGGAAGATCCAGCCCTTTATTTCCTCGTGGTAGAGCCCGTTCTTCTCTCTTGACAAACTGATGTTCAAGAGAACGAAGACAGAGATGACTGAATAGATAATTTTTCGGTATTTTTTAAATATTTATTTATTTATTTTAGAGAGAGAGCATGAGAGGGGAGGGGCAGGGAGAGAGAGACAATCTCAAGCAGACTCCCCGCTGAGTGCAGAGCCCTACATGGGGCTCGATCCCATGACCCTGAGATCATGACCTGCGCCGAAATCGAGTCGGAAGTTCAACCGACTGAGCCACCCAGGCGCCCCCCATTTTTCAGTATTTTTGAATGAGATGAACACACGGTGTAAGAGTCAGAAGGTACAAATGGGCATTTGGTGAGAAGGGAGTGCCTGTCCCACCCTCCCTCTTCTCTCCTGCCCTCATAGCCTCTGTCCTGGGAGGTGACAACAGTTAGCAACAGCCTATATCTTCTAGATACTGAATCCTACCTTCTCAGAGCCATTCCTTATGGGAAATATATTATGTGTCTCAAAAATCCTAAGCAAAGGAGGCAAAGGAAGAGCAGTATCATAAATTAATCTGATAACAAGGAGTCCAGAAGAACTAAAATATGGCCATGAAACATCAAGGCAATGTACTCCAGAGGGAAACTATGAGTTTTTTGAAGAAGGAATAAGCTATGAGATCTTTCCTACTGCAGTTACTGAAGACCTACAGCCCAGCCTCACCCAACCCCTGAACCCTGAGGACTTCTGTTCCCAAGAGCAGCAGGGTGCTGGGATCACTTGGAGGCACTCCTAGAGCACCCCCATGCCTTGGAGCTGTCTCTTTCCCAGGTGCCACTGGACACCTGCCATCCAGGAGACTGGGCCTCTGCCTCGCCCACATCGGCAGCTGTCTTCACAACAGGCCAGCCAGTCAGAAGCCCCTCTCCCTGACTCCTGCAACTGGACCCCCAGCTGCTGGTGGAGTCCTGTTTGACCTGGATGCAGCCCTGGGTCGATTAACTGATTTATGATGGGCTGGCGCAGATGGGAGAAGCAAGGCTGACCTAAACAGGAACTCCATCAGTTTCGCAGTCTGTGATGACTTGGGAGGAAAAGATAAAGACAAACAAAAGCAAAGAAATGAGAGCAAATTTGATTTCTGTGATGGTAGAAGCTGACTGAATTGTAGCTTATTTATCTACTATCTCTTAACTTCGTTTTCAGCCTGCTGCTCACAGACCATGTCTTTGTCTTAATTTTATCTAGTGCTAAGTGGGCAAAGTAACAAAATAAAAATAATCTTAGGCTTCTCCTGGCCAAAGAAGTCATACATTCAAATATGAAAATTAGGTCTAGACTTCCGGGCAGAGTGATGATTCAAGAAACCAGGGTTGAAGTCACCTGTAGCCATAGGGACAAGGTGTTGGCTTGTAGACGGGAGCCTTCACTGAAAAGTTGTCCTAGCCAGAGACTGGAATGCCCATCTGTAGCAAAATTATGAAATAATCTAAGATACTTCTATGTAGTCATAAACTTCAGAGGTATTAAGAATGAGGGGCGCCTGGGTGGCTCAGTCAGTTGAGCATCTGACTCTTGATTTTGGTTCAGGTCATGATCTCAGGGTCGTGAGATCGAGTCCCACGTTCGGGCTCCCTGCTCAGCAGGGAGTCTGCTTGAGATTCTCTCTCTCCCTCCCCCTCTGCACCCCTGCCCCCCTAGTAAAAAATAAATAAATCTTAAAAAAATAAAAATAAAAAAGATGAGATGTATCTGTGTGCACTGATAAGGTCAAGATCACCCAGATATTGTTAAGTAAAAAAGAGCATAGCATACAAATGCCCCTACCTCCATGAAAATGTTTGTGTGTGTGTGTGTATATATACATCTATATAATAAATGTATGAATGTGTGTGTGTTAGTTAGATTGATACAGATATATGATGTATGATATGCATGGGGATTTTCCAAAAAGATATACAAGAACACAATGGAACTGAGTATGTGGTCTGGAAAAGAAACTTATATTTCATTGCATACCTATGCTACCATTTGAATTTGCATTCCATGTGCATAAAAATATTATTTTCATCATAACAAAGAAAGTCCAAAAAACCCATTTAGCTAATGAATGCACAAAAAGAGAAAAATGCCTGCATACACATGCAGATTTTAAAAGCTTTAAATTCTGAACTGCATTCTAGAAAGAATTAAAATAAATAGAACAAATGTCCAGAGAGTGAATTACCACATCAGCAAATGTCAAATATCCATAAATAAGTGATTCATGTTCAGCTGCATGAGATCCATAAAAGTAGTCTCCAAGCTTGACTGAGCTATAGGTCTTGGGAAGGAGCCCTTCCAGGGAAAAATTTATGGAGGGCATCATTTTCCTCTAGAGCTGCTAGCCTGCTACCTCAAGGTCAGACAAGCAAGGTTAAATGTAACATTAACATTTAGAAATGCTTTCCCACAGAGGTGCAAGTGCAGAAGGAATCTAGCTCTCCCCAAATCTTGAACCTTTCCAGGAAGGGACCATACTGCCAACGTCCCAGATTCTTTGCAGGTTTTCTTTTTTTTTTTTTTTTAAGATTTATTTTATTTTACTTTAGAGAGAGAGAGAGAGAGCACACACACGTGCACGAGTAGGGGGGAGGGGTAGAGGGAGAGAATCTTCACGCAGACTCCCTGCTGAGGACAGACCCTGATACGGGGCTTGATCTCATGGCCCATTGCATCCTGACCTGAGCCAAAACCAAGAGTCAGACACTTAGCCCACTGAGTCACCCAGGTGCCCCTCTTAGCAGGTTTTCAAATGATTTTTCCCCCCGAGGCCAGCTCTGAAGATAAAACAGTGGGCTGAAACATGCCCAGGAAACTGGAGACATTTTGTGCTATGACTTAAAAATCAAAAATTCTCCTTTTTACTGTGTGTGCATGCAAATTATCTTTCATAATGACATTTAATCTACATATCATTAACACCTTATCCCATGAAAGTGTCGGAGAAGTAGCTTCCCAAAAGATTCTCTGTGGATTGTGCAGAATTGACTCTGCACAGGGATTTTTCATACTTCTGTACCCAGCTGGGCAGAACAAAACCCAGCAATGGGGGATGAAGAGCAAGCAAAGAAGAAGAGTTAGGTCTTTCACACTTTGTGTGTGGCTCATGAATATCTAGACAGTTTTCTGTGTGAAAAAGGCCACCTGACATTTTTGAACGATGCATGGTATTTCTATATCAGTCCTTATCACCCACCACACGGGTGTTCTCTGTTTGGCTAACCATGTGCAATAGCAAAGGACACTCTTTTCTCCTTCAAGCCCCAATGCCTCTTGTGGAAGTAACATTTTCCTGGAGAAATCATTCTTTCAGACTATGTTTAATTTTGACTTCCTAATGAAATCCTATGAGGAACTGAAATGTGTAGAATAAAACACTCTCATTCAGGGAACAATGGAGTCTGGCCAGGGCAGGAACAATGGAGTCTGGCCAGGGCCATCAACCATGTCATTATAACTGGTATTGATCATGTCTGCTCATGTCAAATTGACTTTTGCCCTCTCCACAATAATTTCAGTAAATTCATTACTTTTTATTTTTTCTCAGGGCACCATAAAGACCCCAAAACGAATTTAGTCAGCAAGTTTGATTTACCCAGGGTCTGAATATAGAGTTCTTTGTCTACTTTCCCCATTCTAGAAACTTCTGTCATAGTCAACAATACATAGAACCAGAAATGATGTAACAAAGTCAGAGGATCCTCCAAGCCACCTGTGTCTCATGTGTTCTTATAAATAAATTGAAGACATCATCACTTCTGATTTGGGGAGTTTTTTTCTTTTTCTTTTTTGTTGAAGCCATTCTCCTGATAAACATCCTCTGCAATAAAAAATTAACTTTTGGGGCTCCTGGTGCGCTGAGTCGGTAGAGCGTGCAACTCTTGATCTTGGGGTTGTGAGTTCGAGCCCCATGTTGGGTGTAGATTACTTTAAAACAAAATTTTAAAAAATTTTAACTTTTTAAATCCTGTGTTAGACAGCCTGTAGCGGATCTGGGCTGTATGTATAACCTCTGAGAAGTGAGCATTGAAGTGAACGCCCATTGGGAGTATTGGAACAAGTAGCCAAAGGGTATTATCTCCATAGTGACTCCCTTTTAAAGACACTGTGCCCTTACATTTCCATTTCTCACATTACTTCTCGTGAAGAACACTCTCTTACTTGTCACACGTAAGCATGCACTGAGCATAAAACACTTTATATTGGATGCGCATCGAGGTGGCTGCGCACGCTGACTGAAAGCAGGTGGACCATCATTCACTGATCCACAAATACCTCTTATGATGTGAGTATGCCCAGACCATCTGAGCATTGAGCAGGGGTGATAATGGGGGAAAAGGTATTTACAGTATGTCCAATACATGATCCCTTTACACAGGACATTTACTCTCTGGCTGGGGAGGGAAGTGATGACGTGTTTTTAGAAAACGCGTCTTCTCATTTCCCCTCTTGTTGTTTTCCTACCTACGCATTAACCACTTCTACTTCACCTTTTCTGTCTTTCAGATCTCCTGTTTCCCATGCCCTTTCCTTTCTTTTCCTCTCCTCTGCTAGTATCCTGAGTTAACCAAAGGAATTAATCTGGTGCTTCTGGAGGTATCTAGGGCCAAAGAATGGCTCACTTGCTATTTGAGGCCAGGAAGCCCCGACTTTTCTGGAATCCTTGTCCTCCTCCCACTGTTGCCCACACACATGCCTTCTCTCAGTTGTCACAGAAGGTCTGCAATGGTCCTAGCCTTGTGAGGCCTCCTCCCCTCCCTCTCACTGAGCCGTGGCCTGGGCCATAAGACACAGCTAAACATCTCACTCAATGTCCAACTCAACAAAGGAAAGGCAGGCTTTCAGGCAGGTAAACGAATGAGAAGACCACCTGATGGACAGCCCAGGTTCACAGTCATCACACAGCCCTGCTGCCCATTGGGCTATGACACCATTAATGGACCTGTATGCTTGGGTCACCATATAATAGCCCATGTCTGCCATGCAGGAGAGCGTTCAAGTGAAATGCAGGAAGGGAACAGCTCATCATTTCAAATACAGGTAGACTCTTTGGGGAAATAATTCAGTATGCATTCATTTAGGACATCGTGTGTGAACATACATTTTGTGCCAGGTGATGGCTTCATAAAACCTAGTCCCAATTCTCAGGGAGTCTATAGACTAGTGAAAAATGCAGACAAATCATCCTGCAGGAATAACAGTAGGAGGTGAGCCCAGAGCACAGGTCAGGTGGGGGACGGATGGGGCAGAGAGAGTGGGGTGGCTAGTGAGGCAAATACCTTCAGGGACAGCTTCTGGGCAGGTGACATCTAAAGAGGGAACATACTTAACAGACACTCAGGTAACTACAATATGTTGTTAGCTCTCGTGTCTGTGATTCTGTCTCTACATCCTTCTGAATGCAATGGAGTCTCCCAGTGGGTTGGGGCAGCTTGGTCATGAGCCACAGGAAGAAGACAAAGGAGCCCACTTAAGAAGGGCTCAGCACCACATTCGGGGACAGGCCACTGGGTAGCAGCACAGGTGATCTGCAAACAGCGGAGGACAAAGCCCCTGAGAAGTCCAGGTGACAGACATTTCAGGAATTTCTTCTAGGACCCCCAAGGGCCCCTGTGCCCAGACTTCGGGTGGGGAATACAAAATTATACTTATAATCTTGAAATCATAGCACCCACTTAAAGGGTCCACCCTGGAGACTTACTGTGCCAGAGGGTATCGGCGATTGGTGATCGTAGCAACAAGAAACACAGTTTCCTTTAATTCAGCCAATAGTACGTGCTAGTTAACTGATCACACCTCTCAGTCACAGTGTGTTCTAACCACAAGGATTTAGCACTTTATATTTCAAAGATTTATTCTGATAATACGATTTTAATGTTAAGCAGATTTACAGTAAGAGGCAAGTCAGGAGAATTACGAGAAGGAAATTCGCTCTAGTCTAGCTGCTCACAAGAGGGACTGCCTGGTCGAGAGGGCTGCGAGGACCTGTGCGCACCACAGGCCCCCCCAGGCAGACACGGGGCAACACCCCAACCAGCCCTGCGCACCTGAGCAGAGTGACACCCGTGCTTTACCTTCCGTTCTGCAGTACTGAGTTTCCACTGGCCACAGGAACAGAAAGATTCACAAATCCTCTTCAAATAGAGCCCCTGTTCAAGGCTCATCGGTCTCCACATAACTCTCTCCCTCCTCTCTCTCTCATCTCTCTGTCTCTGTCTCTCTGTGTCTCCATCTCTTGTCCTGCAGCCTTGCTCCTTCCCCCCTGGAGTCGGTCTCTGCTTCTCCCCACGATGCAGCGCAGCCCTCCTTCTTCTACCTCTGCTGTGCCTGCCCTCTCGCTGAACCTGGCAAAGGTCACTTCCCAAATGCGACACAAGCCGGCTCTCTTTCAGTCCTTACTTCCTTGTCCCTGTGGCATCTAGCACTCTAGACCATGCTTTTCTTTTTTTTTTCTTTTTTGCCAAAACTCTCTCCTCCTTGGCTTTCTTGTATTTCACTACATCCCCGGCTCCCAGCTTTTTGTAACTTCGAGATCCCCCCACTGGGTCCTGGTCTTCCACCTGCCCCTGAACTGTGCATGTTTTCTGGGTCCTCCGCTTGGTTCTCTTTCCCACCACACCACACGTTTCCCTTAGGGTATCCCCGGCCCCGCACCCCTGGCAGTCCCAGCTGACCTCACCATCATCCTCTTGTCTTCTTCATTTTATTCTTTCACCCATCGGTTTGTCTCCTAGCCAGAACCTGGCAGAGTTGGATGCTGGTGAAGCTGCCACACATTTTTGGATGAGCCATTCGGGGACAAGCCCTACTGCATCAGGAGGGAATACACCTGTTTTCTCTCTTGTCTGATTGAGAGTCACCTTGAAGGCGTCATCCAGGCCTGCAGGCGGTGGGAGCCCTGCTGCCTCTTGGGCCAAGGACCCCACTCGGTAACTGCCCACCGCCCCGTCTGTGCAGAAGCACCAAGGGAGACCGGCTGAAGTGCAGGTGGGGACCCAGGTGCGCTGGTCACCATCAGACCTTGCACTTTAAGCTGGCTGTGGTGCAGAGGGGCCCCACAGAGGCCCACTTTCAACCCCCTTGTAACTCACAATGCCCTGTAATGACATCTCCAATTTAGGAGTGCGACAGAACGGCTATTTTGAATATTACTGGGTGAGTATGAAAATTATGATATTGGATATGTTAAGAAAGGAAAAAAAAAAGAAGAAGAATGTAGCAGGAGGGGAAGAATGAAGGGGGGGAAATCGGAGGGGTAGACGAACCATGAGAGACGATGGACTCTGAAAAACAAACTGAGGGTTCTAGAGGGGAGGGGGGTGGGGGGATGGGTTAGCCTGGTGATGGGTATTGAGGAGGGCACGTTCTGCATGGAGTACTGGGTGTTATGCACAAACAATGAATCATGGAACACTACATCTAAAACTAATGATGTAATGTATGGGGATTAACATAATAAAAAAATTTAAAAAAATTATGATATTGGAAATTATTTGTTAACTAGAACATCACAGTTCATAATGTTCATTTCATAAAAGCAATTTTAAATTGCCTAACACAGTGGCAAAGAAGAGCTTTGCCAAAATACAAGGCCCAGGTTATGGAAGACAGAACTCAAGGAAAACAATCTAAAATGCTCCTTAAGAATCATGTAGGGGGGCACCTGGGTGGCTCAGTCAGTTAAGCCACCGACTCTTGATTTCAGCTCAGGTCATGATCTCGGGGTTGTGGGATTGAGCCTCAAATCGGGCTCGGTGTTGGGCGTGGAGCTTGCTTAAGGTTCTCTGTCTCCCCCTCTCTCTGCCCCTCCTCTCCTCCCTCCCCCTTCCCCCCACAAGGCATGCACTCTCTCTCTAAAATAAATAAATAAATCTTAAAAAAAAAAAAAAAAGAATTGTCTGGGGAGGCCCAGTGCAAGGAGGACCTGGTGGGGCAGCCACTCTGAGTCACAGGAAAGACGTGACCCTCCAGCCTGGCGGGAAGGACTGACAGCAGGAAATGACAGAGTAGCCTGGGGACCATTGACTTCATTTACAAAACTACAGACGGTTCAGCAGATGAGAAGGAGGAGCATCAGGTCCCATGAAGAGTGATTTCCCAGGCCCCCTTCCTTGGGAGTCCCGATGACACATATCTCACCTGCCCAAGGATCACCAGGGATGCTCCGGATGGTGTGGCCACATGCAGGGCCATCCTCCCTTTGTCTCCCACGGCACCTAGGAACTCAGAGCCAGGGTTGTGATGCTTCCTCGTCCACTTTCTGCTGCTCTGGTTTCCCAGGAAGCAGGGGCAGAGCCAGGACCAGGAGGAACCACAGACTCCATTGGGAAGAGATCTGCAGCCTTCCCCTGGTTCTTGAACTGTCTCTAAACAACCTTGGGACAAAAGTGTCTGATACAATTGGACAAATCTGAATGAGGGTCTTGAGACAACTAAGAAGCTCAGTCGGGAGCAAGAAGCCAGGGAAGAAGAGATTGGCAGGTGATTATCAGGTTCCTGGGCCCTGCTACTCCCCAGGCCTGACAGGCCTTCCGGAAGCCCCACGTTCAGTGCATCCAGCCAGAAGCACAGTCCATGCACACCAAGCAGATGGGCTTCATGGACAATGGCACAGCTGGAAAGTTCAGGATGGTCCAGAGTCGGGGTTCCTGAGCCTGTGATAACCACACAACCGTGATGGGGAAGCTGTGCAGACCACTGAGGAGCATCTCTGCTATGTCGAGCTGTCGTTACGGCGCTGGGTCATTACTTAGCAAAGCTTCTCTAAAGCTCCTCTTGCTCGGGGCGCCTGGGTGGCTCAGATGGTTAAGCCTCTGCCTTCTGCTCAGGTCGTGATCCCAGGGTCCTGGGATCGAATCCCACATCTGGCTCCCTGCTCAGCGGAGAGCCTGCTTCTCCCTCTGCCTCTGCACCTCCCCCTGCTCATGCTCTCTCTCTTTCTCTGTATCTCTCTGTCTCAAATGAATAAATAAAAAAAAAAATCTAAAGCTTCTCTTGCTCAAAAATAGGTCCAGTTGATATGCAAATAGAGACCCTCAAATGGACACTATCTGTGATATTTTTTTTTCAATTTTTTTTCAATTTTTTTTTTTAAAGATTTTTATTTATTCATTTGCGAGAGAGACAGAGAGAGAATAGGCAGAGGGAGAGGGAGAAGCAGGCTCCCTGCTGAGCAAGGAGCCCGATGCGGGACTCGATCCCAGGACCCTGGAATCATGACCTGAGCCGAAGGCAGACACTTAACCATCTGAGCCACCCAGGCGCCCTATCTGTGATATTTTTGAGTGACATTTCATCAACACAACAAAACAAAACTCTGTTCCTGAACAATTCAAATTTTTGCCACAACCAAGTGCTTTATTCATTTACTGGGAAGACATAGGAGCAGGGACATATTTTAGGTATATTTGATTGTGTCCCATGTTTTTCTGAAAGAGATGTTTGACTTTGTTTTTAATAGCATTGCTCCGGGAGTCAGTGAACTCTGGGCTCCAGATCTGCCCAATGAGACCATGCGGGATGAGGGCCGGCCTCTACTTTCCTATCTGTGAAATGGACATGATAATAGCGCCCATCTCCTAAGCCACAGGGACGGTTACGGGAGCCTGGGCAATAAAGGATCCAGTGCTGTGCCTGGAGAACAGGAAATACTCCACAGTATCAACTCTTGTGGTCTTACCTTCTATTACATCATGTTATGTCACTCATCCCATCGCTCTACCTGATTGTTTTGTGCTTCACCTGGAAGTCACTAAAATATCACTTTACAAGCACTGGGTTAGTTTTCCGGTCTGTGATTAGTTCAGTAAATGATTACATTACATCTAAGCATGCGTTCTCCCAGTTTATAAGAGAATATAAAGTTATATTCTCCACTTTAGATGGCAGAATTAGCACCATGTATGTACTCTATGTACTTCATGCTCCATACATGTGTGAAATAACCACATCAGGGAATTTGCCTATTCAAATTCCTTCTTTGTCAGACTCCTCATTTTGTCTACTGAAATCTGCAAAAAAAACATGAAATCCTGAGTATGATTACAGGACTATAAAATGATTTTTGTTATAGCGCTTACCTTCCTGAACAGTTGGAAGTCAGTAATTCACAATGTTAAAATTATGTTTTTTCTGCTCTGAATTTTCCTGCCAACGTATGAAGTGGGGTGTGTGTATGGTGTGTCGTGTGTATGTGTGATGCGTGGTGTGTATGAGTGTGGGTATGGTGTGAGTGTGTGTGTTTCTTGTGTGTGTGTGATGCATGGAATGTGGGGTTTGTGTGTGTGTGTGTGTGTGTGTGTGGCGTGTGTAAAGGGGATGTGCTGTTGACCGAGGCCTGGCCAGAATCAGTGTGGGCTTCACCAAAGCCCCCATCTGAGGGAGCACAAGGCTGCTTCCGTCTCCCTCAGCCACGGCTCTGCCACCACGGGAGGGAGGGCCACGTTCGGGCTAAGTAACCTTCCCTGGGGCCCTCCCAGGCCCAGACTCTTGACTGGGGGCCAAGGGAGCCATGACCACCATGCAGGAGAGAGGTAATACTGCAAGGCTGACGGCTGTCCCTAGGAAAGCCTGCTTGGGAGGTGGCCCTTGGCTGGTGTCTGGGAGCTTTGGGAGCTTCCCAGCATCCCCAGGACTGACGAGAGTGGCTCGCTGTGTCCACACGGTGTGCACACAGCATGGTTGAGGCTGGAATTCGGGTACATGCCAGGCAGAGGGTGCCTACGGGACCAGCCCCCAGTGAAGTCCCCGGAGCTGAGTGACTGACGAGCATCCCTGGTAGACAGATTTCACATGTGTTATCACAACCCATTGCTGGAGGAATTTGGGGTTTTCCAGGACCCCTGGAAGCTTGTGCTTGGTTCCCCCTGGACGTCACCCCGTGCTCCTTCTCCCTTTGCCGACTGCTCTGCATCTTTGCCCTGTAATAAATCACAGCCACAGTTCTGGCAGTCCTCCTAGGGAGCCGTTGACCCTGACGGTGATCTTGGGGACCCTCAACACAACCCTCTTCTTTGAGGACGTGTAGGGGTGAAGTGAAAGCCTTGGAGATCTTGAGGAACTCAAAGGCTTTTGAAAACCCCTCCAGTAAAAGATCTCTTAATGCAAAGAACTCTGACCTAGGCCATCTCGGGGTTTGAGCAAATACAGTGGGAAAAAAAGACATCCACCCTCTGTTTTAATTAGCCTTATAACTATTTTCAATTGTAGCTGTCTTAGGAAAATTGGGTTGCTTTATACACAGAAAGTCTTATTCTCTAAGCAGGAACATGGTAAGAAGGGAGAGTCTGGAAGATAAGAGATGAGCTTCAGACCTGCCAGGGGCCATTAAAACCCCACAGGTCCAGTTTTCTAACATTTTAATATAACACAGTGTTTTATCAGTTCTTAAAATTTTCAAAAGCTGAAAAGTTCATACAATGATAATTTATTACTTTATACTTAAAACACAGAAATGTGTAAAGCATAAGATCACTTTAGCAGAAAAACACATTTTTAAACCTTACTGTTAGAACTTGTACTATTTTGAAATAGTATAAAACCTCCGTCTACCTGCCCGAGAACTATAAGCCCATCACAAAATCAACCTGAACATTTGAGAAGAGACACGGGTTGGCTTTTTCCCCTGTCTTCCTGATTTTTTTTTTTTTTTAAGATTTTATTTATTTATTTGACAGAGAGACACAGCGAGAGAGGGAACACAAGCAGGGGGAGTGGGAGATGGAGAAGCAGGCCTACTGAGCAGGGAGCCCGATGCAGGGCTCGATCCCAGGACCCTGGGATCATGACCTGAGCCGAAGGCAGACGCCTAACGACTGAGCCACCCAGGCGCCCCTCCTCTGTCTTAATGGATTAAACCACTGCAGGTCAGCATCCCAGATCAATGATGGAATCCCAGGGAACATGAATGCTATGATCAGCAAGAAGGGGGAAAATGCACGCTTACGTGTCCCCAGGGCATACTGTGCGGGTCACTGATCATCGATGGCCGGAAAGGGCATTAGGTCGTAGCGTGGTTCTATAATTATGAACATGCAGGTGCACACATGAGCACGCGCACACGCACACTCTGCCCAATCCCAGGGCAGAGTACTCCAGAGCAGATACACCTGAGTTGGAATCCTGGACTTTCTTTCTACCTGTTGGCTCTGTGACCGTGGGGAATTTTTCTAACTCTGCTACACCTCATTTTTGTCATCTGCAAAAAGTGCACAATCATTCCTACATCCCATAGGTGTTTTGAGGATTCAGTGAGTAAGGTATCCAAGAAGCAGTGTAGACACAGGACACAGGAGGAGAGCAGCTGCCGAGTGGCCTTGCAGGGAGCTGGCCAGGGCTTCCCAGTGGATGGCTGCTTCACACCTGCAGGGGAGGGGCTCTCTCTGCCCTGAATGGTACCTCCGCTGGAGCATCGGCATAACCCTGACGTCGACCTCACGTAGCCCTTGTGAGAGCATGCAAAGTCACCCACGTGGCATGCTAGAGAGGCGTGGCCCAGCCCGAGTACTCATAAATTCACCCCTGCCATTACTGGTACCCAAAATATCTCAGAGCTTGCTTCTCTAACATCTTGCTTTCTACGGTTCCTTGCATTCAATCTGTTTCCTTCATACCAAACAGATTGTAGATCTTTTGAAAAATAGAAATGAATTAAGAGAGTATAGTAGTCTGGAGCAGCAGGAAGAGAAAAGAGAGTTCCCGCTCCTCTCCAGAAGGTCTAGGGAGGTGAGAGGATGTGGGCAGGAGGGCTTGAGACTGGAGGTCCGGAGGGCAGAAGTGCCGAGAGCAAAGGTGTGTGGACAATGGGGAGGAGTAGCATTCCGAGAATGCCCACTGCAAGAAGAAGGAGAGGAAGTTCTTCTGTTATCATCAGCACACCGTTGGTGTTCTAGAAGCATCTCACATTCGTTGTTCAAGTGCGCTCACTGACTAGACTAGTTGCCTAGAAGGTAAGCCTCACACATCATCTTCATCTAGAACCCCTCCTTCCAGGTAAAGCCTGCATATGAATGGGTGATGAAAATTGTTTGTTCTGTATTCAGAGAACTGACAGGTGAACGGTATCAGCTGCTTTCCTTCATATCCACAAGCAGTGCCCACAACAGAAGGTCTTGCAGGGATCCACCAAGCAATCCCCAGTTTTAATAGAAACATCCCTTGTGAACGGATCTTCAGTAGCCTTTCTGCATTTAGCATCAACAGTGCCCTGGTGTATAAAGGAGGTCAATGCTGGTAGAAATTCATCACACCCATGAAGAACATAGCTTATCAGTGACAGCAATGTTAATAGAATCCATAACTGAGCTGCTCAAGCAATTATAATGTGAGAGGACAGAAGGTGGTGGCGGTCCGTGCTATACCTGAAATAAAGCAGACTCGGAGCCCGAAGAACCCAAGCTTCGGTGAGCCGTGCCATTGTTAACGATATATTCTAGCTGCTCTTAAAACAAAGCCTCTGAGTCACGCTGGGTTGGAGGATGAATGTCAGCCAGCACCCAGATGGTTCGAAAGTCAATTGGCAATTCATTTATTTGTTTTGTTGTCCATGAGAAAGTATTTGCTGGGTGCTAACAATGTGCTTGGCTCTATTCTCTGCGGGAGGTGGGGTGACAATGGAGTCTCTTCATCACTGAGACCGTGTGAATGATGGGTGCTCCTCGTGGTTTATGGTCCAGATTGCAATTTGGCTGGAAGTTAACATGATGGTGAATAGGTAAGGAAGAGTAGAGAGAAATTGTATTTTAAATGTACATCAGTGTAATGGATTTAATGTCAAATTTCTTGAAACTGGCCCGTGAGCCATGTGCCTTGAGGTGCATCAAGTCTGAATAAATACGGAGCTCCTTCGTGGAGCTCCCTATTTATTTTACTTGAAAATGTGAAGGGGAACCCGTGATTTCTGAATATAGGTAAGTTATATTGAGGAATGCAAAATTTTCTGTGTTTTTTTAATGGTGAAACACAGAACTTGAGAGAAATTCCTCTTTATAGCCACACCTTCAGGTCTCAGGTCTTTAGAAGATGTGTTTATTCTGCTACTAGAGTCGTCCAAAGCAAAAAATCTGAAGTCCTGTTTCAGTGTGCTTGCTCTATTCCTAGATATTCTGGTTAAATCTCACATTTGAAGTAATCTACCTACAAATACCACTCCTTACAATAGAATGAGTATGGTTTAGAAGGTAATAATGTTGGGTGTTAATGAAAACAAGGCTTAGCTTTTAATGGAAACCAGTCTTGGTAGCCCCACTGTCTCATGTGAGGACTTGTCATTTTTTTACTGTTGTAGCTTGAATATAAAAGCTCCAAGGAAAGCTGTCCAAATGGTGTGTTCTTTTTTCAAGAGCAAACATCTCATAAATAAGAGCTGACATTAAAATACACTAAGGTAATTGATTTGGGGAATAATGAGGACAAAATATTGGATGATCTAAGTTCTCCACCTACAGCTAAGGTCAAGCTCAGAGGAGGTCACAAACGTATTGACCCGTAAGACATGGTACTGGCCTGCAGAGATCAGTTGGGAGTGAAATAATTTTAATAGTTTCAGAAATAATCAGATTAATTCAGGGATTGGGGTTGGATGGGTCCCTAGCAATGCTTCTCAAAGCTCTTTGTGAATAAGGATGGCCTAGCTGCTTATTAAGCATGTGGATTCCTGGCATCCATCCCAAAGATTCCGATTCAGTAGGTCTTCAGTTGGTTTGGGGAACATGCTTGTCTTCACCAGCACCTCAGGGGGTTCTGATACAAGTTATAATCTGACTGTAGCTTGAGAAAATTTGGCCCTAGGTGTCCCATGGACAGACTTCATCTTGTCTCATGAACCCCTGAGATTGAATGGCAATTCAGTTTTGTGTGTTCATATTCCTGGAGAGAGGACCCATATCTTTCTTCAGTTTCTCAAAGGGGTCCTGATGCAAGAGCATGTGAGGCTAGGAAGGAGACCCCAAAGCTGGACTCTGCAGTCAGCAAGATAAAGAAAGGAGAGAGAAGAGAAGAGCTATATAAACTGGCATGGCCATTTAGCACGTAGATATAAAGAAATAAGTTTGGACCTTAAAATAAAATATTGGATTTACAAAAAAGGAGAGAAGATACTTTATAGATGTCTCAGGATGGGGGCAATCCATGTCTTAAGACCGTCCATCTATCTCCTTGTCAACAGATGCATTATTCTTATGAAGGGGGGCGAGGAGGAAATGTGTGGCGGCTGCTGGAACAGTTATAGGCAATGTGTTCTCAGGTGTACAGATTACTTTTAACCTCCCTGGAAGACTGACCAAGAAGCTGGGAATGCTGGACTGATCGTAATTACGGGAAAGAGATCTGGGTTTCTGGGTTTCCCGTGTTTCTCCCAACCACTGGCTCCCCCAAGTGCTACCCAAACAGATGTCAAAAGGTTGAAGAGTGGAAGGCGACAAAATTTAATCAGAACAAAAAAGAAAAAAGTCAAGAAATAAAAAGAGGGGGAAGGGAAGGGGAATGCATTTCCATTCCTGAAAAATGGATTTCTCATAAAAAGAAATGGTTTCATCTCTGTGATCAGACACCAAATTGAGCCTCCTATCGATGTTGCTACGAGGTCATCTTGCGCTCTGCAGGACCTGTGCCTTTATAGGGAGGGATCCGGTGAAGGACCGCTGGGCGAGGAATAGGGAGCCGGGCTCCCACCCCTGCCAGGGGTGTCGTGTTGGAGTAGAGGGCCATCCTCCATACCCAAGCCCCAGTTCCAAGCCCTTCATTTGGGACCTTTTGTTTACTCTGTGCTCTTTCCCTGTGGGCTTGACATTCTCGAGTGAGGCTGCCTGGCTTGAGGGGTCAATTTCTGTTTTCTTGGTTCCTTGCCCTCAGAGAGGGACCACTGCGTTCACTCCCACCCCCAGCCCCAGCCCCTGAATAAGGGCCCTGTATCCTCACTGACTTGAGATGATCTGATAAGAGGGCTTTAACTTCTGCTTCATGCGGCTGCCTCTGCCCCCGGAGCCTGGAGGGGGTCTCGGCTTGTGCCTGGCAGAGACAGGAATGGAGTACAAGAATTCTGACACTCTCCTCCCCAAGGTCAGGCTGCCACATGGTAACCAGCTGTAGCTTGGAGCATACCAGGGGCCCTAAGAGGAAGGTAAAGGCGGCAGATGAGCCTACTGAGATCCAGCACCATTGGCAATGGCCTCAGCCAGCTGAAGAGGGATGGACGAAGGGACTATTTACAGAAGCAGGCTGGAGGGAAGCAGGAGGATGGGGAGCCTATTATGATGTGGAATTCTAAAGGGTTCTGGTTAGAGCTTCAGCCACGGGACAACCAGCTCCTGCCGCCCCACGGCCAGGTAGGGAGAGCAGAGGGGCATCCACACTCCAACCTCTCTCTTCTGCCCTCCCAGGATCTTGGCCAGTGGCTCCCCTTGGCTGGATCCAATCAGAAACCAGAGGACAGGGAAACCCCAGTAAGACAGCCCCTAGAAGTCACCTTCTGGGCACAGAGCCGGGCAGAGAAGGGTGGATGAGTGATGTGCATGTGAGAGGTTGGAGTGTATGAAAATGGATGAAAACCAGCACAGATGCAGAAAAAGGTTGTAGATGAGAGGCCTGTGACCTGGTTGTGGCCACAGATCTTGACCATGAATGAACCTCTTTCTGTCTGAAGCTCCCAGTACAGGAATTGGTGGGTGGGAGGCTCCCCACTCCAGTTAAGTTTTATGAAACAAGTCAGAGGATGGTGTAATGGACTGAATTGTGTCCCCCCACCCCAGTTCCTATATTGAAGCCCCAGCCCCCCATGTGACAGCATTTGGAGATAGGGTCTTTAGGGAGGTAATTAAGGTTAAATGAGGTTGTAAGGGTGGGACTCAAATTGGATAGGGCTGGTGTCCATAGAAGACAAGGAAGAGACACCTGAGAGCTCTCTGTGTTCATGGGCACGAGGGGCAGGGCCATGTGAAGACACAGTGAGGAGGGAGCCATCTGTAAGCCGGGAAGGTCGGCCCTGCCATACACCAACCCCGCTGGTACCTTGATCTCGGGGTTCCCGCCTCCAGGGCTGTGAGAAATAAATCACAGTCACGTAGTGTAAGTCACCTAGCCTGTGGTGTTCTGTTACGACAGCCCGAGAAGGCTAACACAGATGGAAACTCCCCCGTAGAGAATCCGAAATTGGTGCAGGACATTGTTATCTAACAGCAAACAGTAGAAAATGAAGGGCCTTTGTTGACACAAGCTGCTGCCTGATTCTCTTGCAGTTCTGCATCGTTTCCTCACTCCTTACACGGGGACCGGTGGATGATTTGGGGCTTGGCAAAGAAAGGGGAGTGTCTTCCATGACCTTGCATGAGGATTCCCCTAAAATAGGCAGAAATTGGCAGTGAAGGAGGCCTTTGGAGCAGGAAGGATGCAGACTTCCTGTGACGGGTGTAGAGAAGCTAAGGTGGACACAGACAGGGAATATGCGGCTTCTTTGACTCACATGATGGCTACACCAGCTTCAGCCTAGGTGGCCCCAAACCTCCTTGTGGCCCCATGGGAGGTGTGACCAGCAGGGGGCCAAGCAGAGGCAGCTCTCCCAGGACATCATCTGGTCCAGCTACGCTCACCGCGGCGGTGGGCAGAGACAGACGCGAGATTTGTCTATCAGCAGAGCCCGATCGGGAGCGGTCCGGAGGTGGCCATCAGGGATGGATGAGAGCACTCAGGTGCCCAGAAAGAAGTAGCCCGATAGCAATTTGGTACCTGGAATTTGGAACCTCCTCTCTCGGGCCTTCTGATTTGCAGCTTATATTTGAAACAGTGTTCATTATAATGGCGTCTTCATAAATTTCTTCTGACCCACAGTCACTTGGATGCCTTATTTTTACCTTGGTGTCAGTTCCTCTGGAGAAAATAACTATTTCCCTGAGTTGCCCACTGGTAAACTAGAGTAAACCATACATATGCCCTGGGACCAGATATTCCAATACGTCCTCTAAATGAAGGGGGAAAATGACAACTATTTTCATACGATGCAACAACAAAGGGATACTATTAACTTCATTCATAAAAATCCCCTCTGACGAAATTCCCATGATAAGCTCAAGTTGGTTTGGATATATACCACTTCATTCTTCTTGCTAGGATTTTATTGAGGACTTTTGTTTCTATATTTGTGAATGTGATGAATATAGAATTTCTTTTTTTTTTTTTTTTTGCGTTGTCTGAGTAAGCATTTGGTACTGGAGTTATGCTAGCTTTATAAAATGTACTGACCTACATGAAAAAAACTATAAGGTTTTACTGAGAGCTACAAAAGATGGCTGAGGGGAGAAAAAACAGACGGAGATATCCCTTACTGGATGCAAAGTGAACATTAAAAAAGTTTTACTTCTCGCCGTAAATCTTTAGGCTTAATACAGCCTTCATCATCATCTTTTAGAATTTGATAAAATAAACGTAAAGTTCATCTGGAAGGGGAAAAAAAACAACAGAAAAGAGTAATTGTGCTATTAGGGTTCTCAGTGTATTTTCTAAATAGTGTAGTACACAGATTTAATTTTTCTTAGCGGATGGTCTTTTTTGTTTAACCCTTGTTACTGATCTCACCTTGTACGAGGACATTCCCAGTGTGGTCAGGGAATGGGATTCTGGGATTTCTGCTGCCGGGAATTCCATGATGCTCTCTTTGTAGCTAGTGTGTGGCCGCTTCTTCTACACGCTCCTCTTTGTAGGTAAAGAGCCTGAGATGCAGTTACACAAATAGTTTCCTTTATAGTCGTAAAATTGTAAATCTGCCGTATTCTCAGGTCTGTTCTTTCTACATGTTCTGCCATAAAGTGACCGCCGTGTGTGAAAAGCTTCCAGCGCAACCAAGCTTATGTCAAATTTTCCTCAAGTTTTTAAAATCTTTGCATTATGAGTTACAATTTATCGAGATTCCGAGATCCATGATTCCCTAACAGGGCAAAGATTCCAGAAGGAGGGTAAAACTCACATAGGAATTTGGCATGGGAGAAAACTGGCCCTACAAGTCAGCGAAGGAGTGATATGTTGCTCCTCTGTGCTTTACCTTTCTCTTCACACCAAAATAAATTCCAGATGCATCGGAGATCTATGTGTAAACTATTAAACCCTACAATTATTAGAAAAAAGCACAGATTCTATCTTTGGAAACTTGATGTGAGGAAGGCCTTTCTAAGCATGAAACACACTCAAAAGATATGATGGAATTGATGAGTGCATTTAACGTTTTTTTTAAAGATTTCTTTTTAAAGGTTTTATTTATTTTAGAGAGAACGCTCAAGTGAGCAGGGGGAGGGACGGGGAGAGAATCTCCAACAGACTCCCCGCTGAGTGCAGAGCCCGTTGCCGGGCTTGATCTCACGACCTTGAGATCATGACCTGAGCCGAAACCAAGAGTCCAACGCTTAACCGACTGAGCCACCCAGGCGCCCCTTAACTTTATTATTTTAAAAATCTGGGAAACTATTTCAAAGTCAAAAGTTGAATGACCAACTGAGGGTAGAATTGCAACATATATATGAGAGACAAATAATAAATTGCCTGCAAGATCACAAGGGGAGAAAAAGATCCATGACTATGAGCCTTATTTATGCTGACTCTTTCAGCAACGTAAAATTATATCTTTTGACCTATTTAAGGCTTTTTCCTTGAGTCCTCTTTTGCCCATCTTTGAACATTTTTATTCCTGCTTCCGCTTCCTTCACGTTTGCCAAATATATCTCTTTGCCTTATCTTTATTTTTAACTTTCTTGGGTCATTTTATTTTTAGGTGCGTCTTATAAGCAGAATATCTTCGGATTTTAAAAAATTAATCCGAGTTTGCCCTTTTGAGGAGAAGTTAATCCATGCGCGTTTACATAATATGAAATAAATCTGATCCACATATGGCATCTTTATTTTTTTTTTTTTTTGCCCTTTTTAAAAGATTTTCTTTGGTGTTCATTTTTATCTTCTCTTGCAATTAAACGCTATGTGCTGACTTTAATATTCCATAGGAGTTCAAAGGTCAGCCTCCTCTCTGGGATTCCACCAGTCATGTGTTGGAAAATTTACCACAACAGTTTCAAACACCAACCCAACGCATCACTGAGGTCAGTACATAACTTCTTGTTCTGGCCTTTCTTGTTTTCTACTTCTTTTTCCTCCTTCCCTTTTCAGTGTTTGCCTCTGGAGCCTGGGCTGGGGCGTTCCCTGAGTCAGGCTCTAGGTGTGAGGAAGCTGGCAGGACCCAGACAACTTCTGACCACAGAGGGAAGTCACGGTGTTTGAAGTGCTGCCGGCAAACCATTCCTCCTCAGGAAAACACCAGCATCGCTTTGGCCACAAACCATCCATGGGGCGCCTGAGTGGCTCAGTCGTTAAGCGTCTGCCTTCGGCTCAGGTCATGATCCCAGGATCCTGGGATTGAGCCCCGCATCGGGCTCCCTGCTCAGCAGGAAGCCTGCTTCTCCCTCTCCCACTCCCCCTGCTTGTGTTCCCTCTCTCGCTCTCTGTCAAATAAATAAATAAAATCTTTAAAAAAAAAAAAACAAAAACGCCATCCACTCAAGTCAGGTCCTCACTCAAGGAGTGAGAAATTCCTGCAATATGAAATGCGAAATAAGGTGGTAAGAAGTCTTCAGGCAAATCTACAAGAGGAGCTGCGAGACTGATGTGATCAGGGCATTGCATGCCACCAGGGCCGATGTGTGTCCTGGATCGGGAATGTGCTGGGCCCCAAGGACCCCAGAGAGAGAGAGAGAATCCACCCCCACCTCCTACACCCTCCTGAGAGCTTGTGGCCTCACCAGAGCCAGCCGGGTGTCCTGACTGAGCAAGGTGTATGCTGCACCTGGGGAGTTCCTGGGAGAGCCCCCCAGCACAAGTGAGACGAAGCTGAGACCTGAGGAGGCAGTAGTCAAGCTCGGGGGCGAGGGAGGAACAGTGTTGCCTGCAGAGGGAACAGTGAGTTCAGAGGCTGCGGGCGAAAGGTAATTTAGGAGATCCGGGTTTTGCCTGGTGGGTCCCCTGCCAGGGTTCTGGGGCGCAGACCATAGAAAGTGACTCTGACTGTCTTAGTCAAAAAAGGAGCTTGCCTGGGAGTTACTAGAAGGTCTCAGAGAATGGAAGATGGCTGGACACTCAGGCTGAGTGAAGTCTGGGCAAGGTCCAAGGGGTCTGGGGCTCAGACCACAGCCACATTCACACCTTGGGAGTAGCCTTGGTAGGGAGATGCCATCGTCATGCTTGGATGGTGGATGGTGGACGCTGTCGCTGGGAACACCACCTCTGGACCCTGGGGGCTACCAACTACATAGGATCCTGTTACCGCTTCCTGGGTTTTAATGCTACTTGTTCCAGAATCAGGTGCTGGGCCTGCAGCCCATTTGCCGAGCCCCACACTGGGCACAGGGCTGCTCCATCTACAGGAAGGGGCGCTTTGCTAGCCTGGGGTGGGACATCTGGTTGGCCAAGCCCAGGACACATACTTGTGGCCAAACTGCCAGGGATTGGGGGGAGGAGGGTCTAGACCTGTTGGGTCCTGTGGTGAGAGGTGGGTGCCAGTTCCCACCCACCCGCATGCTGTGGGACTCCCCAAACAAAGGGAAAGAGTTCTGCGCTGGGCATCCAAACTGACAAATGTGGGGGGCAGCGGGACAGGGTGCGGCGGGCGGGAGACAGAGCTGGATCAGAGAGCAGGTTGTCCCCTCCTCTTAATGAGCAAAGCAACGGGCCCCTGGATCACCACAGGGGATCGCGATTTCCAACTGGACTGAGGGATTGCGTCCAGGGGATCCCCCCGCTCCTCAGTGTGGCGGGACGTGACAAGTGTCTGGGCCAGGAGGGCTGAACCGTCAGAGACTCTGCCAGCAGACTCCTTGTCAGGGTTCCTCCGGGCCTGTCTGTTTGAGAACTGACCCGCCGCCTCTCCAGCCCCAGGAGGAGCCCAGGACCCAGTGCTGGCAGCTGTGTTGGGGGCCTGCAGGCCTGGACTCTGGCCCTTGTGTGTGTTTCTGCACAGAGAGAGGGCACACCACCGCAGCCCAGCCTCAGGGGCTAAGCCACAGAACAAGCCACATCTCTGAAGGGCTGGCCCCTTCCATCCAGAGCCCTCCGGGATGGGCTGGGAGGGACCCTAACGGGGGTGCAGGCAGACAGCTGGGCCTCGGGCCCCCCCCCATCAGCATCAAGGCCTTCCCCTTCGACGCTCGTCCCTCCTGCTGGAGACCACACATCCAGCCCCGGGGACCTGCAGGACGGGGCGTGAGGGTGACGTCAGGCGTCGTGGGCCCCACACTTGCAGTCTGTCACTCGGTCACACTGCCCGCTGAGCAGCAGGTCTCATATCTTAAAATCAGTTCTGTATTTACTAGGTGAAGAATTTCATTGTATTTTTGTGTGTTCAAAGCATTGATTTGTTCAATGTGAACTTTAAACATACACCACAAGTTCGGAGGCATTTCTCATCATTCTTCGCTATCGGGGGGCTCACACACTAGGTGCCCGAGCCCATCTGGACTCTGAGGGGCCCGGATCGAGTGGGAGACACTTAGCCTTCCCACGGCCTGCCAGGCCACCCTGTCCCTGACACTCGACAACACGACAGGAGTCCAGAGCTTCCCTGGAATTCAGGGTACGAGGCTGGTGGGTTGCAGACGTCTGCTGCCATCCCCGGGGTGCAAGCTTCTTTAGGTGTTGGGTGTATTTGAAGGGGTCTTTAAGGAGTAAGGTGAATAGGGCATTTCTTCAACTGATTGGAATTTTTGAGGTTTGCAGACTGGACGAGCTGGGATGGGGGAAGGAAGGATATTTTGAAAACCTGCATCCTCGTTGGAGAATCCCCAGGGCCTCCCCACTCAGAATACAGGCCCCTCTGTCCTCCTAAGGCACCCATCACATTCTTTCCCTGGTGGGCTCCTGTGCTTTCTTAGGAGGAGCGGGCTTGGCTTGACCCCTTGCAGCTCCCAGCCTGGCACTTGTCAAGCGCGCTGCATTTTCAGCCCTACTGGGCCTGACTCACACTCCCCAGGCTGTGTTGTTTGGGACCCAAGACACCCAGGGGCCGGGGGCTCAGAGGAGCTGCTGAGAAATAGGTGCCCAGGGTTCACCCTAGCTGCCAGCTCTAATGTGCTAGGGACTATGGTTTCAGGGTTATTCCAGAAAATAATCCATCCTGAAGACACCTGTGTGATTACGGAGGGCAGAAAAATACAGACACACCAATGAATGTTAAACATTGATTCTGTTGTTTTTTGTGGGCTGGGGGGGCATGGCAAGCCAGTCTTTTTCTTCTGAAAGAAAAAAGAAGAGAGAGATAGAGGAGAAGGAAGGAAAGAATGAGGGAAGGAAGGAAGGGAGGGAGGGAGGGAAGAAGTAAGGGAGGAAGGACGGAGGGGAAGAAGGAAGGAGGGAGGATAGAAGGGAGGAGGGAGGGAGGAGACCCCCAAAGCAGAAGACAAAGGCAGGTTCCAACTCCATCCACAGCAGCAGAAACGTGTCAATAAAGCAGTAAAGGGCAGCCTACCAGGTGATAAAATTGGATCCACCCCCGGGGGGACATTTGTGCTTGGACATTTAAGAAAGGAGGCTGTAAGCATCTCAGCGGCCCATCCACCGAACTCAGGGATTTTTGTGGAGATGCTTACCCTGATTCCCAGCCCTGTGTTGCCAAGGCAACAGAGCAGGCCCGCTTGGAGGGCGAGGAGGGAAAGATGGCCACTGATCCCACAGGCTGCTCGGAGGTTCACAATAGGGCGGGAGGTAGCGGGAGGGATCAGGGCTCACCCCACCTCCACGAGGCCAACAAGGCGAGCCGGCACATTCCTTCGCTCCTTCGAGTGTGTGCTCTCAGGGTAGGTTTTCAAAGGAAGTCTCCAGAAGGAAAACATGCTCCAGGTACCCTCTGTCTAAGGAGGCAGTGTTCGTGCTCTCTCTCTAAAAATAAATAAATCTTTAAAAAGACCATTGTTCTGTACACAAAATTTTTGCCAACAAGGGGTAATGAACTTGATTTCCTACAACCTTTTGCTCTTTTAACATGTTCTTGCCTCTGTTTACGCTTACGGAGATGAAAATTAAAAATTTATTAAATGCACGCAAATCTATGTTATTACTATGAATGCCACACCATACTTAAATTATGAAAGATTCAGTCTGCTTTCTGTTTTCTGCTTGGGAATAAACTCACATTCTATTTTTTTTTTTTAAAGATTTTATTTATTTTTCAACAGAGAGAGAGACAGCGAGAGAGGGAACACAAGCAGGGGTAGTGGGAGAGGGAGAAGCAGGCTTCCCGCTGAGCAGGGAGCCCGATGTGGGACTCGATCCCAGGACCCTGGGATCATGACCTGAGCTGAAGGCAGACGCTTAACAACTGAGCCACCCAGGCGCCCTAGACTCACATTCTAAATGCTTTAGTAAATGTAGTTGAAATTTGCCTCAGGTAAAGAAGTGCTATGGCTTTTTTTTTTTTAACCCAAGGGGAAAATTCTGATTAACTTCTGTTGATTCTATCAATTAAATAAACACATGTGAACAAATCTTATATTGTCTTTACCTCGGGACTTTAAAACACGGATAAGCAGTACATGGGTAAGCACGTGCAATATAAAAACACATAGAGGCCATTCTGAATCTACATTTTGTCCTTTAAATATTTATAGAATCTATGAAATTTTGTTGGTGATTTTAGGTTGAGTTCTGAATTTTTAAATTTCAGGATAATTTGGAGTATAATGCAGGTCCAGCTAGCTACTGAGAACTTACTGTATGCCGGGCATATGCCAAGAGCTGTACGTGCATTTAGTCATTAGTCCTGACCACAATTTATGGCCACTTTCCAGATGAAGAAACTCATATTTAGTAATTAATCCACCTGCCCAAAGCCCACAGCCCCTAAGTGGCACTGTGAGGAGTGGGGTCAGCTCTGCCTAATCCCCAAGGCTGTGAACCCGTCACAGACAGACCACACTGGGTGTCAGCCGCCTGCAGGGAGGAGACAGCTTCATCCTCTCCTTCCCGCCCTGCACACGATGACCTGCAAGAACAGCGCTGTTCCAGGTGTCCGAGCCCAGAGGGACCTCTCTCCCACTGGCTCTCTCTACCCTGCACAACTGTGCTTTGCTGAACCTGGAGCTTTAGGGCATGTTGATTCTAGGGAATGCCCCAACCACACCCCTGTCTCCACTCTCACCACCACCACCCCTCCACTCCTCAGCTCTCAGCTTAGATGCTGACTGCCCCTCGGAGGCATTTCTTGTGTACTCGTCATTGTTCACTTAATTACTTAACATTATTTGTTTAATGCATGGCTTCCCCTCTAGGGTGTGTGCTCAGTGGGGACAGGGACTGTGGCCATTTTATCACCTCTGTGTCTTCAGGGCCCAGACCAACGCTTGACCACAACAGGTATTAGCTGTTGGGGGGGGGAGGGGTCAGAGGGACCATTGTGAGCCAGGGCCAGAGATGCTGGAGGACCCTGGGGCACACACAGAATATGGTGAACAAACCTGTGAACCTCCTTGGTTCTTTTTTGACTTCCAGAAGGTGATCACAGGGTGAGAATTCAGGCGGCCCTGCCTCTATCCCCTTTAGTTTGTCTCTATTTGGGACTTCTTTCTCTCTCTCTCCCATTTCTCCTCTGCCTGTTCCTCTCGGAGGCATTCCAGGGAAGAGTCTGGAGTCAAAGATCTGAAATTGTCAAGAGAGATACCCTGGGGTCTGTACTGGGTTCGACAGTGTCTCTCCAAAACTCGTAGATGAGACATTACTTGGAAATAGGGTTTTTGCAGTGGTCATCTACTTAGGATGAGGTCATACTGGATTAGGGTAGGTGGGCCTCCATCCCATGACTGGTATCCTTATAAGGAGAGGGAAATGTGAACACAGAGACACACCAGGGAAGTTGGCCTGGTGAAAATGAAAGCAGAGATTGGCGGGATCTGTCTACAAACCAAGGAGCCCTGAGGATTGTCGGAACCACCAGAAGCTGGGAAGAGGCAAAGGAAGATTCTTCCCAGAGGAAGCTTGGCCCAGCAAACACCTTGTTTTCAGACTTCTAGCCTCCAGAATTATGAGAGAATAGATTTCTATTGTTTTAAGTCACCTACTTTGTGATTCTTTGTGATGGCTGCCCTCAGAAAGTAGTAAGTCCCTTAGAGGCCAAGCCAGCGAAGACAGGTGGACCAGCAAACATGCTTGGAGTTGTGAGGGGGATGGAAATGGTCTTAGACTGTAGATACTTACAGTCCTTCTAGGAGGGAACAGACAGTCACAAGAAGTGATAGGATTAGGGTGCCAGGAAAATAAAAACTTGAACCAAACTGGAACCAAACACCTCTCGGTTTATATTCCAGGCCCTTGAAAATACAAGTGACATTTATAAATACAGAATATTTCGAAATTGTTGAAAAATTGTTTCCTACTTTCAGTAAAAAAAGTAAGTAAAATATCCCCCTTTTGACTTGTGCTTTGTTCAAGCCATGTGCTCTCCTCAGGAGACCCCATCCACACCCTCGGCTCTAAGGATGATGTGTAGGCTGACGACCACTGTACATGTCGTGAACTCAGACTTCTGCCCTGTGTACGTAACTTCTTATTCCGCATTTCAGCCTGGATGTCCACAAGTATCCCTCACTCAACCCGTGCGAGATGGAACTCATCGCCTTCCCCTAAAGCTCCTTCCTCCATCGACCACCATTCATGTGTACCCTTCACCAGTTTGATGCCTACGCCAGAAACCACGAAAGCATTCTCCGGGCATTCCTTTGTCTGGTCCACAGACAACCAATCAACTCCTAAGCTCTGCTGCATGTGTCTTTAGATATTTCTGGAATTGGTCTATTTGTCTCTACTTCCACTGTCACGCTCTGGTTCATGTCATTTTTTCTTGCTGGGACTACCGCAGCAGCTTCCTACCTAGTCTCCCTGTCTCCGTCCTGCCCTATAGGACCCTTTGATGCGGTCTTCATGCTGCCCCGAGATCCCTGCCTAGAGCGTCCCTCTGACTCTCACACGGCCTGTGTAAGCCCTCTACCGGACGATGAGCCAGTTTCTCCGTGTGAGCTGGGCAAATCTGTAGCAGTCTTCTCTGCCCCAGAGCACGGTGTTCTGGAGTCTCTGGAGACCAGCCTAGCCTGAATTCACTGGTGGCCGAGAACCCAAGCTGGCCTTCAGGTCTGGGAGGACAGGGAAGATGGAAGTTCAACAGGAGACCAGCTGGAGGCAGAGGCCAAGAAGTGAACAAACCACAAGATCCGTCGGAGGAGGAAGGGCCAAAAATGAGGTAGGGAGGTCTACTGCTGGTTGGAACTGAGTAGAAACAGAGCCAGAGGCGTACGCCCAGGTGATGTGCTGGAGAGATGGACATTCATGCCCAAGGGAGTCTCTGGTGTTTATGGGCCCGGGGCACCCGGTGTGTGTTGCGTTAGGTGGGCTGACAGAGACTGGGGAGCCTGAGCAGAAAGACAAAAAGGCTGGTGAGGCGTGAGGGCCCCAGCTCCGGGAACAGGAAGCAGAAAACTGGGTAAGAGCAGAAGTAGAAACTCAGCTGAGGAACTGGGAGAAGGTAGTGGGGGTTCGAGGGAAGTCTCTCGTGTCCACAGGACTCTGTCTGACTCTAAGCAGAGACTCTACAGAGGAAGGCTGTTTAGTCTCTGGGTTCTGAGTCTGCTGCCCAGTGGCCTGCTATGGCCAAGACCGGATGTGGGGCCTGGGAGCTGAGCTGGCAGCTTGTGCCCAGCAGTGCCCACAGCCGAGACTCTGGAAGGTTCCATCCTGCCCCCTCCTCCACCCACCCCTCCCTCTTCCTGCAGCCATCTTCCTCTGTTTGAGCAATTCTTACAGAACCTCCTTCCTGACTTTTGTTTTCCCGTCATAAACCTTCGTCCAAGAACAAGCCCCTCTGCTTGGCTCTGCAAATATGAGCAGAGAAACCGTGGATAATACCATGAAGCCATGGCCCCTGGTGGACGTGGAGTAATTCAGTGGAGGGATCCCACAATGGCCTATGGTCAGGTTTACTGACTGATGGTGCCTGGCTGGCCGACAGTGGCTGGGGTGCAGATGCTCTGGGGTGACCTTGCTCTGAAGGTGGACGTTCTGAGGGTGCCTACGGAAGAGCCCTCCCCCTGGGAAATATCCACAGCACTCCACCGCTCTCTGCCACTTCCCCTCATCCAGACAACAGAAGTGCCATCCAGGTAGGGTCATTCTGGGCCCTGGCCCCCCTCTGCAGTCTGGGCACATGTGTCTCCCACACTCTCAGCATTTTGAATCCCGGAGCACAGCGCAGCAGGGCCCTGGTTTACCAGATGTCTCGATGCTGGTGGTCTCTCTGGGGCCCTCCTGAGTCCAATATCAGTAGAAGAAACAAATATTCAAATTATGAGGGTTCTGCTGAACAGCTGAGGTGAAACGAAGCCTCAGCATCCAAAGACAGGGAGGATTTTAGAGGAGCTCTGAGCAGTTCAACAGAACAGATGAGAAAATAAAAGGTGACAGAGCCTGTGAGTCCCATAACATGGTGTGGCAGACGCCTGGGACATTGCTTACTGCAGAGAGAGCTGCCCAGAAGGACTGTCTCGGCTTGGATGAAAGCCAACTGCAGCAAGACGTCTTACCAATTTTGTTTTATACCCAAGAAGCCTCATGACCTTCAGATTAGACTAACTCAGATGTCCATCGATCATGTCTATCCTCCAAAAAGTGTCATGCCTCCTAGCATGTGATCTCATATGTGACAGCCAGAATATTTTCAGGGCCATGAGTTAGGGCCATAGATAATTGACAAGAAATGCAAATTAGGCGCCAATTCATAGCATTTAGAAAATTTCCATTTAAATTGCTAATCAAGCTGAATCCACTTGCAAATGTAGAAATCAACATGTACATAAATTATTCAGGGAAACTGCAAAGCTCTGTAGAAGACAAGGCACCTACTAATCTGTGTAAAATGAACAGAGAAGCAGCAATGTCTTGATCCAGATAAAGCCCCCCAAATCATCTAGCCATGTTATTGTCGAGCTTTTTAGGAAGCCTCTGGGCCAGCTCTTCTAAAATGTGTTTCTCAGACCAAAAATGTTCCACTAGATGGTTATTAATAAGTGCTTTACACACACACAGAATGAAATAAATTTGAGAAAAACAGCATCCTGTATCCTCTCTAGAAAAATCAAAATATATATTGGTACATTCCAGATTCTGAGAAGTCCTGGGAACAGAAACCTGCTTCCTTTGGTTGATTTAATGCAGCATTTCCAGGAGGCAGATCGGAGAAGGCTCATTTCTGGTGGTACACCTATTCATATCTTGGGATATACACATTCGGAAGTGCTGTGCTAGCCAACTGTGAGTTTTGCCGCTGACAACTTAATCACTTACACTTTTGTGGGGAGACAACTCCCACACCAGTAAGTAGAGAAACAACTCACAGCTGCCCCCTTTAAGCCAACACCCCATTCCAAATAAGCAAGTGTTTTGCCAGCTTCCCATCTGTTCTGTCTGTTTATGTCTAAATGAACCCCCCATCAGATTGAGAAACAGATGATCTGTGCTAAACCCCTCTAATAATTGCACTGAGTTGACAGCAAGTGTCATCTTTCTCCTGCTCCACAATCCACAATGGCTCCCTATTGCCTCCTAGACTACCTCATCATTCTGGACCTCAAAGCCTCCTGTACCCTGAGCCCGTTGTGCCTGTCCTGCCTTTTCTCTCATACCACCTCAGCCCCTGTCTGTGCCTCAGTCTGATTGCACTTTTCATTGCTTCTCTAATACTGTGTCCTTCTTCCCTGCTCCTAGAGCATGCTCCACTTCCATTTGTCTAGAGCAGAGGTCAGCAGACTTTTCCCAAAAAGGCCGGACAGTAAATAATTTAGGCTTGGAGGACCATATGGTCGTAGTTGCACCTATTCAGCTCGACCATTGTAGCATGAAAGCAGCCAGTAATAATACGTAAATAGATGAACGTGGCTGAGTTCCAATAAAACTTTATTTACAAAAACAAACAGTGGGCCCGATTTGGTCTGTGGGCTATAGTTTGCCAACCCTGGTCTATGTGATTGTCCATTTTTAAAGAGTGATTTCTGGTCTTATTCTATGAATCTTTCACCCATCACTTCAGCAAACATCCTTCATTTTACTTCCTCAATGGTCATAAGGAAGGATCAGAGATTTAACATGAAGCACCAACTTATGTTCTGGGTTTTATATACAATGCGAGATGAAATCCAACAATTCAACAAATATTCCAGCTTCACAGATGAGCAGCCCGGGGCTCAGAGTACCATGCCTACAGTGAAACAGTTGGTGGGAAAGACTTAATTTAGTCCAGTTCTCCAAGATTCTACCATGCCCATCTTCAGTGCACTGCACTGTGCTGGGCTCCCTGCAAGTGCATTCACAAACATCATCTCATCCAAAACTTGCAACACCTCAGGGATGTAGAGATTACCCTTACCTTGGTTTGCAGATGTGTAAACTGAGTCTCTGAAATAATCAGCAATGTGTTCAGGTCACAAGGCTGGTCACCTATGAGGATGGAATCCCAACTCATATCTTTAGCTGCCAAAGGCTATTTCACTATGTTGCACTGTTTTCAGTTAGTAAATGAGGTCCTTTGTGATGAAACTCCGAGGTCAGCAGAGCTTACTGAAGCTTGTCAAGACATTTTGGGCAAGTCAATTTGCAGCCTGACTCCAGATGTAAGGAGAGGTTAGGGGCACTCAGAAGAGGTTTGTTTACATCTTGACCCCTAATTTAAGAGACCAAAAAGATAATTTTTGAAAAAATTAAATCTGGGTTTTTGTTCTTCAGGAAACTAGTGGAGAATGCTAATTAATTAACATACCTCCTTCTTTCCAGTTTCTATATTGATTGAGAACAGACACAAGGAATCAGGATATTGCATCAATATTACTGGTAAAGCTGTGTCCGAGAACTCTAACATTGCTATCTTAATCTAGAACCTGAGACCTCATTATGCAAACCAATTCATCAAACAGAGGCAGAAAAGCCAGAACAAAAATGAGCAGAGATCTGATTGAGCCTGACAGAAGCAGGCCCTGTTTGGTCTGCTTACTGCATAGAAACCAAAGCCCATGGTTGCATGGGGGGCTCCGTCCCATGGCTAACATTCCCAAGGGATGTCCAATTTTCCCCAGGCTCTCGTTAGACTAGACAATGAGCCTTTCCGGGGAAAGGGAATGATAGTGTGTGTGTGTGGCGGGGGGGCAGATTGTGTGTGTGCTCCCTCTGACCTAGTAGAGAGAAAGTTTTCTCATAGAAATAGAAAGCTAGAGGAATAAGTTTTCCCTTGTTTTCCTTAGCTATCACTAGTTATGCTGTGTAACAAATAACCCCTCACATTGTAGGACTTATAACTACAGAGATGTCTTTCTCATTTAGTTACATGCTACATCCATTCTACATGTCTTCCTCATCCAGAAATGTCTAAGGAAACAGCTTCATGTTGATTTCTTGGCAGAAGGGAAAAAAATCAAGAGACCTGGCAAGAAGCATGTAGATGTCATGTCCCACATGCCATTGGTCAAGTCACATGGCCAAGCCCAACACCCCTGGATGGGGATATATAGTCTTCCCACAGGAACACTTGGGAATAGTCCAATCTACCCAACTCTCTCATAGGGACAAAGCCACAACAAAGTAGAACAAGAGAATGCCTTTCCTCTAAAGAAAGGCAAATTGTGTTGTCTAACCTCACTTAACCAGGTCAATGGATCAGTGACCAGTTCCAGATATGTCAGGAACAGATGACATATGCTATGCATATTATAAATTTAAGGTGATTTCTAAAATGCCCTTAAATGCCCTAATTCCATTTATTTTATTTAATTAATTTTTTTTATTCTCACCATCACTTTTATTTATTTTTTATTTTATTTAAATTCAATTAATTAAAATATAGTGTATTATTAGTTTCAGAGGTATAGTTTAGTGATTCATCAGTTGCATATAACACCCAGTGCTCATTATATCCTGTGCCCTCCTTAATCTCCATCACCCAGATACCCCATCCCCCCATGACCTCCCTTCCTGCAACCCTCAGTTTGTTTCCTATAGTTAAGAGTTTCTTATTTGTCTCTGTCTCTGATTTTGTCTTATTTTATTTTCCCCTCCCTTCTGCTATGATCCTCTATCTTGTTTCTTAAATTCCACATATGAACGAAATCATATAATTGTCTTTCTCTGATTGACTTATTTCATTTAGCATAAGACCCTTTAATTCTATCCATGTCTTTGCAAATGGTAATATTTCGGGGTTTGTTTTGTTTTGTTTTGTTCCTTGATGGCTAAGTAATACTTCCATTTATTTTAATGTCCCCATCTTGGTCTATATCATCATAACCTGTCCCTGGTCCCCTACCTTTAAGTCGGCTCCTCCAATCCATTCTCAATACTGCAGCCAGAGCAAGGTTTCTAGAGAATAATCTAATTTTGTCATTCTCTGTGTAAAATACTTTTGTTCCTGCAACTTATACTGAAAAAGTATAGCTAATTTTTTTGCTCACTTACTATGTTCCAGACATGTTTTTGAAATAATATATGTTATTTTATTTAATCCTCCCAGAAACACTATTAAGTACTGTTATTAGTACTGTACTAGTGCTTAATGGATCAGGGCCAGAGACCTAGAAAGATCAAATAACTTTCCCCTGTTGAGGCAGGGTTTTGAATCCAACAAGAGTGACCCTATGGAAGCCAACCTCTAAGATAGCCTCCAATCATCCCTGCCGTGTAATATCTACATCGTTGTGTAGACCCCTCCCACACTCTGGCAGGATTGGTCTGTGTCAACCAATAGAATATGACAGAAGTGATGGTATGTGACTTGCAAGGCTGGGTCATTAAAGACATTGTAGCTTCTGCCTTGGTGTGTCTCTGGGATCACTCTCTCAGGAGATGAGCAGCCACCATGTTAGGAGGAGACCCAAGCAGCTCTACAGAGAGGACTGTGTGATGAGGAACTAAGGTCTCTCACCAGTGGCCAACAAGGAACTGAGGCTGGCCAAGCTGTGTGAGTGAACCATCTTAGAATCAAATCCTTGAGATGACCACAGACCTCGCCAAACCCTTGACTGAAGCTTCAGTAGAGACTCTGAGCCCAGAGTCATCTAGCTAAGTGGCCTCCAAAGTCTTCCTTGAGCCATGGGGAACTGTGAGATGATAAAGGTATATTGTTTTAAGTTACAAAGTTTTGGGGTAATTTGTTACACAGCACTAGATAACTAACACACTCTGAAAGCCTCACACTAAACCCAGTTCTCAAGACTACTAGGCAGCACTCCATGGTTTCCCACTACTATGCAACATGGCAGATAGTGAAACTTCCTGTGGGAAAAATTCAAGTGAGGAGAGACAAGATGATAAAATGTTATAATTTTAAAAAGAACTGTCAGTCAAGAAAAGACTCACAGAAAAGCTGACATGTGAAGAAAGACCTGGAGGTGGTGAGGAAGTGAACCTACTGGGAATCTGGGGGAAGAACATTCCAGAAAGAAGGAACAGCAAGTGCAAAGGCCCTGAGGCGAGTGCAAAGCTGGCATATCCAAGGACACTAGGGAGGGTCATGTGGCTGGGAGAGGTGAGTGCAGTCATGCGTAGTAGGAGATGAGATCTGACAGACACCAGATCAGGCAGTAGACTTATGGGTGATTTCTAGGACTCTGGCTTTCAGTCTGAGTGAGATGGAAAGCCATCGGAGGGCTTTGATCAGACAAGTGACACCATTCCACTCATATTTACTGCCTTCCTGCATCCCTAACTATAATTGTCAAACAGAATTAAATAACAGTAGCTAATATTATTTCACTGATGGCTATGTGCCAGACATTATATAACATGCTTTACTTGAGTTAAAGATGTCCACAGGACATCTATGAGCATTCCCATTTTACAGATGGGAAAACTGAGTCTTAGGGAGGTACAATGGCCACATGCCAACCACAGCCACTGAGTAGTGGAGCTGGGGTCTGGACCCAGGAAGTCTGGATTTTCTGATTAAGCAGATATCGTTAATATGACTAAAAGTCAAATGTGGCTGGTGATCAATAAGACCGAAATACTCCTCTTCAAAATAATACTCAATCTTGCGAGACCAACCCCTGCCAGGAGCTGCTTGACCAACCCTACTGTTTGTTCTTTGTGCATTGTCCCCGGGAAGGGCCGCACAGGCCCTTGGAGACAGCAGAGGCCGGGCCCGCGTGAACTTGACATTTAACACCAGCTTTAACGTTCCCTCCCGGAGCCCCATTCAGAGTGCTCTGTGCTCAGTTTCTATGACAGTCAGGACTGTTGTATGAATCCTGTGGCACATGATAAATACTAAATTCGTACGAAGAGCAAGGATTTTCTTTTAATCATTATTCCAGGGGGAAATCTAAAATCTGAACCTTTACATATTGCCTTTTAGATGATTTATTTCAGTATTCCACAAGGTGAAATATATTTTAAGCATCCTACAGTTTCTGAGTAGAGAAACTAGGTTTTTGCTTTCTTCTAATAACATCTCAAATACTGTTGGTTTGGGCCCCAGCTACGTGACTGCTCTAAACAATGACGACCATCAGAGCAGCTTTTTATAAAGACAGATCCTTTCTGTCACAAACACTATTAGCATTTAATATACTCACCCCTCAGTGGCCAGAGAGAGATGTAATAATAGAGATTTAAAAAGTAGTTTTGTCACAAAGCACACCGGTGACATTCACCTAATAGGGTTTTGTCTTTTTCAAATGGACTTACTAGTCAAACGAGAGCGTCAGTGATGAATGCAGTCCCATACCCATCGGGGCCTGATCCACTTTCCTATTAACACCCCCCCGTTGGTGCTAGGGTCCACCGAGCGTCATGTGCCATTACTTTCAAATCAGTCAGTGGTTTCCCAGCTCATAATACGGAGCTTTCAAGTGATGATATTCACGAAGCAAGACACGTAAGGATTCCCAGGCAGGAAATACATGATGGAGGGAAACAGATGTCAGGGACTATTTAAAGACTCAGTCATAGCATAATGTTTTGCAGATTTTTTTCTTAGAAAGAATGGAAGATGTCTCTTTGTTACCTCCTAGCGGAGAAAAATTCCTCACAGAAGCCTAGCTCAAGGAGAGCCTTTGAAGGTCAACCTTTTAAAATAAAACAAGAACACTTGGGTCCTCATGGTGCATCCTGCAGAATCTCAGCACCACCCTTCCCCCCGCCACCCACCCCCCTGCCCCCGACAGCTCCGTCCAAGTGAGTCAAGTAGAGCTAGAAGGGCAGGTGAATGCTTCCCCAGTCAAGGTCTTTCTTCCTGACTCTGTGCACTCTTCATGGTGGTCTGTGAGCTGATGCTCTGGGCATGATGTCTACCGTAGAAGGATAAGGATAAAGAAAGGAGATTCAGGCACCAAGGCTGAGGACGGAAGCTGCAGGTGGCATGGGTTAGTCAGGAGAAACGAGGGCCGGCATATACATTCATGCTGTGAAAGTGGGACCAAGCATCCTCTCAAGTCAAGTCAAGGAGGAAACAGTAGATGGGCAAGGTCAGCAAGATGCTGACAAAGTCAGTTGGTAGGCCTCTCAAGTGGGGCCAGAGAGCTCTGGAAACTGTGTCCACACCCTGTATGAGGAGGACGCTGCTCGTGTGGGTGCCCTGGAGGTTCTGACAAAGTCAGTGTGGCCCTTTAAAGGTGTCTCACCAGACTCAGTACTCCCTGGTTCCCTGCTCCTCCTACATTTCCCTCCCTCCTTGCTCCTAATGGGCCGTCCATACCACACCTGTGTGCCTTGTAGGCTGTAACATACCTCTCTGCCTTTCCTTACTCAACCATCTTCAGCCGCGTACAACAATCTTATTCAGGAGGTATTTCCTGAGCACTTACCGTGTACCAGGGAGTGTTCTAGATGCTGGAGATCCATCGTGGAGTTTCACTCTTAGGGGAGTGTGTGACATGATAAATAAGGGGACCTGCAGATAATTCTATCCTTGCAGCTGTATTACATTACACATGCCCGACCAGGTAAGTCAGAGAGAGAAGAGCAAGGGGGAGGGGCTTGAATGGGGTGGAAGGAGCGATCGTGATCACTGGAAGGGCCGACCAGGCTGTGCCCGACTCAGAGGCCCCCTGGGCAGGAAGCCAGCGGAGCAGAGGGTGCCCTGAAAGGCCTGTGGCTGAGGGGGAGCCGACGGGAGGAAGGAGGCTGGGTGGAGGGTCTTGTGGGCCAGGAGGAGGAGTGCAGAACTGCTTTAAAATGTAAGGGAAACCCCTTTCTTCCGCTTTTGGGTCGTCACCTTCCCGGAAGGGGCTGCATCAAGAGTCCCATGAGACCTGGCCCTCCTGTGGCGGCTTACCTGGGGCGCACCCAGGAGGAGGTGGGCTCCCGGAGTGGAGGACTCCGCCTTGTGCCCACGTCCCACGGGGCGTGGCCATCGGTGGCATTCACTTTCGTGACGTGCGGGGCCCCGCGAGTGAAGGCGTGACAGAGGAACGAAGGACAGTCTCCACGACTCCCAGTGATCCAGCAGAATAGGGGTCTCTGGATGTGGCTTTTTGCTCCGAAAGGCTGCCTGAGCAGCCAGGGTGATCGCACATTCCCTCCTCCACCGGGAGTCTCCCCGCGAGTCCGGGCTGACGTCACCGTGCTGGTGTGCTGGGGGACCCCTGGTGGGGGACAGGGACAGCCCGAGGGGGGCCATGTGCTCACGCTGGCTGTCCCACTGTGCACGGCTGCTTTGCCGTTGTTAGGGTGCGTGTGCACAGATCATACACCCCCTTCAGCTCACGGGTGAGCAGGACCCTGAGGATGCAGACGGACTGGTGACGCATACAGTGTTTTAAAGCTAAATTGATGGATTTGGGACTGAGTGCTATGGTGCGGCCAGTACCGCTCGCTGTTTACCACACACACACACACACACACACACACACACACACAACGATGTGGTAATTAGGACCAGAATCAGAAACTGCCCTGTTAATACCCATCTGAATAGGTGCGGGTTTATTGACATGTGAGACTGTCACAGTTTCTTGTTCAGCCAGGAAACTGGTTAGAGAAGCAGCAATTCTTATTCTCTCTAGTAAACGGAAGCGTCTGACTCTGCACGGGCAAGAAAACGTCCTGAAGGGTGATGATTCATTATATTTTTAAGTCATAATATTTGAGTGATTTGGGGGTTCTTTTTTGTTTATCTGTGTTTTACAGTGTATTTCCGCTTTTCTCACCCCGTTTCCTTCAGTGAAGCACAGACGTAGACTCTGGTGAGTTTTAAAAAAAATCTTTTTTTGTTTGTTTGTTTTAGGCAGAAGAGGGGGCAACCCTTCCTATTTTCATTTTGTTTACAAAGACTCTTTCTCATTCCCGTCCCTTCCTCTTGACATACAGGTCTTTGGATTGTCTGGAATCCTGAGGGCAGAGACACAGTGGTCGACTCATATTAACCTAAGGGGTGTTACTTAGTAAAATCCACCTGCATAGTCCTTGGGGAGGTTTGTTTCTTTTTGTTTTTTCAGTTATTAGCTGCTGTCCCCAGGATGGGTAGAGAGTTTCTCTGCATGGGTGAGATGCAAAGAGTAGGGAAGAAGGACCCTAATGAGTCTGTGTCATGAGGTCCCTTCAATAATTCTCACTGTTGGGCACTCAGATCATAGCGGCTGCCATGCACCATGGCTGTGAGTGTGTGAGAGTGGGGGGAGGGTGTGTGTGTGTGTGTGTGTGTGTGCGTGCATGTGCGTGTCCAGGGCCGTAGTTTACTCTGCCCTGAACTGGATGTTTCAACACATCTTTCCACATGAACACGTCTGCATCCTTGACTTTGACTCAAACTCCGTCCTTGTTCTGAGGCATCCCTCTTGCCTACATAGATTTCTTGACATCACATGTGGTATTTTCAAAGCCCTTCATGAAAACTTTCTTCATTTTTTAAAGATTTTATTTATTTATTTGAGAGAAAGAGAGAGGGAAAGAGAGAGAGCACAAGCGGGGCCACGGGCAGAGGGAGAAGCAGACTCCCCACTGAACGGGAGCCTGACATGGGGCTCGATCCCAGGACCCTGGGATCATAACCTGAGCCGAAGGCAGAGGCTTAACAGACTGAGCCACCCAGGTGCCCTTCACAAAACCTTTCTGGAACAGTTTAAGAAACCTACAATCCACCCAGTGTGATGACAGCTAAGGTTTGCAGATTAGGAAAAATGATCAGCCCCACAGTTACCTCTGTGGTTGTACATTTTTCCTCCCTTATTGTTACAACAAATGCAAAATAGCAAGCCATAAACATTTTAGGAAGACCCTCTGCCTCTCTCCATGTGTTTGCAATAAGCGGTGCGTATGTGCGCTCAGTGAACTTTCAGCTGGCTGCTCACCTGAGTGCTCTGTCCTGGCTACCTTGCTGGTGGACCTGACTTCCCAGATCAGGGGGGCGGACGCCTTCTCTGCATTTCCTGGGCCACATCTCGTCATCAGGGCTGGCTGTTCCTTCATTCTGTAAACCCGGATGGATTGTCCTATGTGCCAGATGCTCTTCTAGACAGTGGGGTGAAGAAGACAGATGTTCACACCCTGTGGGGAAAGACCAACACACAGTTGTTGGTTGATTCTTGGTCTTGAAATGTCCACAAGGAGGGAGCAGCCGGGGGTGCCCCTCATTCCTCCTGAGGGATCTGGGCTCTCCTGGAGGAGGTACTATCTGAATCAGGCTCTGAGGGGTTGGGTGTCACGGGGAGGGGAGAGGGAGTGGTAGACGGTGGGGGTTCTGATGAGGGGGACATCGAATGCAGGGCTGAGGGGGCCAGAAGGGAGGCTGGCATGTGGGGGGGGCCTGCAGTGGTGGAGGACGGACGGGGTGGTTAGAGGTGGTGTCACCACGGTGGGAGGGATAGAGAGGAAGAATAGGGCTGGGAGTACAGAGAGGAAGCCGAGCCTAGGCACTCTCCTGTTTCAATGTTTGTAACACCATGGACTTTTGATTTTTGTCAATTGCAACTTACCAATTGCACCCTGGCCGCCTTCTGGAACACAATCTTCTATTTTGGACTGAAATAGAGATAATGCAGCATCTGTTAGCTGAATAGCCAATGGTGCATTAGACCTGCAGTTAAACCGCCAGCACCAGTCATAATTATTTCAAAACCTGTGGGTTTTGCTTTTGCAAGCCCATGCTCCTGTCTCGCAGTTCAGAGCACACTTTTGATTTTGTTCTACTCCCATTCTCCCGGATCGCAATGCCTAGGATCCCAGATAAATGCTTTGGGTGGCTTTATAGCCTCTTCTTCCTGGTGGACAAGAAGAATCCCGGGAGACATGAGAGCTGCCTTCGGATCCCTGACCTGTAGACGGGAGGGAAACAGATTCTGGGGCCTCCATGCAACAGACATAGGATTAACCACTGCAGGTCAGAAAGAGGAACATTTGGGGATGAATATCAACAAAGAGAATGGTTTACTGAGTAGGCGCAGTGTTGCTGGGCTTGCAGCCTCCTGGGAGCTAACACCTCTCCCGGGCGTGGTGTTCTCCGTGGCACAGCGCGTGGATCCCGGTGGACATCGGGGCCGTGGCATATTCAGAAGCACCTGACTCACAGGCTGGACCCGGGAGGTCAGAGGCTCCCTTTTGCCTGAGAGGGCCCACCTGGAGGAGCACTGAGTAACTGCTAGGAGCTGCGGCTCCATGGGGGGATAACCGCTTTCTACCCCGTCCAGAGCTAGGACCCAAATCCTAGGGGCCCTCTCCCTTTCTGGTGTCTCTGTCGTAATGCCTGACCCATACCTTCCAGAGTCACAGACACATCTAACTCCAGTGGTAGCTCTGCTTGGGAGATGCCCAAGCTTTCACCTGCTTGGCTAGCGTTTTTTGCCCTCTGGAAGATGGCATGCTGCTCTGATCCCCACTCCCATACAAGCCCTTTTTTTTTATCAGTAGATAGAAGGGACAGAGGCGCTATGCCAGGTGGGGAATGAAAGTCCTCCAAACCCCAAAATCCTTACAAGGCTTGCACCTCTTTCATGTGCTTGGGGTTGGATAAACTCTCACCTTATCAATCACAGCTTCTGGGACCCCACGAGTCTTACCTAAATAGAGGACTTCCAAAAACTTCCCAGTGGTGCCTGGACCTTGACTTTTCCGTGGGTGCACACCCATCCTTTCCCCCCCAGATGTTCCCGGAAACCCTGCAGGGTGTCCTACAGCAAAGGCAGACCTTCACATGTTGGCGTATCATCTGAGTAATGGGCCCATTTCACTGATGTGGGGAAGAACGGGGACCTAGGCTATCTTCCCATGACATATGGCGGGGCTGTGCAGGTGATCTTGGAGAAGCACTTGAGAGGTCTGTCGTTGCCCTTCCCACATGCAGACAGATTGATCTTCTGACTCAGTAACCAGTAGACACTGTCCGGTAACTCAGGATACCCTGAAAAAGGCATTTGCCAAGTTCAGCCCAGCACGGTGCACTCCTAAGGCCATGGCCAAGTATCCAAGATGGTGGCCACGTCGGGCACAGCCCCATGGGAGGGGCACCACCTTGTTCAGTTCTCGATGGCCCACCATCAGCCGCCATGAGCCGTCTGGCTTTTTTACCAGCCACACTAGGCTGTTGAAAGCACTGTGGGCAGGGCGTACAATGCCCACTCAGTGCCAATCTTAGACAGTCTCTCCCGTCTCCTTATGCCCCCGGGCAGTTCACACCGTTTGACGGTCACCACACTTCATGGGGGCGGCCGGCTTCCTGGTTCCCAGTTGGCATTTCCTTTGGCACTGGTTTCATTGCTCTAACCCAGAGGCAGATTTCACCGATAATGATTTGCAGGGTTCAACCTTGTAGGAGGATATCCATGTCCGATATGTTCTCTGGTATCAGAGAGATCAGAGACCTCAGGGACAGAGAAAGGATTCGAGTTTTCTCCTAGGAGCTTTTGGGGTTAATTACTATTTAAAATTTCCCTTTGTCTTAGGGGTCGGGAGGTACAAGGCACTTCATCCGTTTTGCTGTCTGTGGCCACAACACCCTCCTCCTCACTCTGCTCATTTCCCCCAGGGTTTCACCTCCTCGTGTCCCTAGCAGGCTTTCTCACAGGTGCCTGGACCCGAATCCTTGGCGGCTTGCATGCTCCTGACTTCATCCACCACACAGCTAGATCTCGGATTCACTCTCTTGCTCTCTCGCCTTGTCTGTCGGCCCTGAAGCCAGCGGAACAGGGGACTCCACGCAACCTTCTCCAACCTCAGCCCTTCTTCCAACCTTCTGACTTCCAACCTTCAGCCTCTAGTTAAGCCTTGGTGGTCGGCCTACCTGTCCAGCGGACGGCCATCCGTTTCCCCTCTCTTCCTCCGGGCGCTCTGCATGGTGTCTCCAACACACGCATCGAACAGCCAGTAAACGCTGGGCATCCCCGTGCTCACACGGCGGGCCACCAGCATCTGACATACAGGCTCCCCGCCCTCATCGTCCCCTACACAGAGGGCGACGGCCAGCTCCAGATTTTCCCAGAAAACACCTCTTTCCCAAGACCCATTTCCTCAGTGTCCTGGCTGGCTCATCAATTATTGGTTCACATCCCTGGGAGCTCCTGGGTGAAATCTGGAACTGAACCCCAGACATGGAGGGCCGGGAGAGAGGAGAGAAGTGGGCCACTCTAGATTGGTGGGTGACAGGTGTAATATGCCTATAACACAAGGGGCTTGTCTTGGGCAACTACAGGTCGAGGAGATCTCTGCACCTGCCCACTAGAATCTTAAAAGTTTACATAAAGGCCTTAACGGGGTTTGGTCCCATATATCGTCCAAATGGCCTCAACAACACATCACTATCCTAAGGCTGCATCCTTGGAGAAGCTTCTGGGAGTGGGGAAAGCAAGCAGAATGCACATCGCAGGGACTGTGGGTGGGGGCAGAAGCCTCTGACTGCCCGGGTCCAGCTTGTGGGTCAATCAACAATCATGTCCTTCTGATGACCCCTGCCTGCAAAGGTTCTTTATTATGCTATCTCCTTTAAATCTCACAGCAATGCGGGCACCTGGGTGGCTCAGTTGGTTAAATCTCACAGCAATGCTATGAGGTAGAAGCTGTTACTATTCCATTTTCCTAAGAGGACAACTGAGGCCAGAGCAGGTAAGAAAGGTGCCTAGCGTCATGAGCTGCCAAATGCAGAACTGGAAATCCGGTTTCCAGGCCTGTGCCAACGAGAGGCAGCCAACCGTGGGGCAGGCCCTCAAGCAGTGGTGTTTCCATCACTGGAAATTTTCTAGAAGGGTGAGATCGAGGGGGCATTTGTGGATGCTTCCCCAGCACATATGTGCCCTCCCACCCCCAACAAACTCCAGTGTCCCTCTGGGTATCTGAATGGTACTGGGAAAGATGAGCCAGCCTGCCATCAGGAAGAACCTGGTCAACTCAACATGTGTGGTCACTGGGGCTGCTTGCCCAGAGCTTGCTTGAAACTCCGTACCTCGGGGCTTCTCGCTGCTGGTTCTGGCTGGCTGGTTACGATCGGAAGAAAGAGTGGGAGGCATCTGGGAATTCAATTAAGCTTGACAGGAAATCTGCAGATTAGACAGAACTTGAGAGAGAACTCAACCTTTTGGGGTAGGAGAGAGAAAACAATTCAAGAAACCGGGCAGACCCACGCTCCTTCAGCAGCTAGAGGAAGCACGGGTGAGCTGCGGAGGCACGCTGCCTGGGGGCCGCGGTTGTTGCTCCCCCAGCCCCTGTCTGGCCACAGACCCCCCTCCCCCCCGCCACTTAATGATAATAGCGTCAGAACCGAGAAAAGCCACATGCACGTGAACGACCGTTATGAGGGGACCCACTGTCAGGTTAGCTGGGTTGAGGAGAACCTGGGCCAGGGCTCAGAGGCGTGTGTGCCAAATGGTGTGGAGCAAGATGGTGGGAAGAAGAACATGGCTTCACAGGAAAGGGTTCTGGGACCCCCGTGGGCCCTATGGTTCCCCAGGCCTGTGGTGTCTCCGGGTGCCTCAAGTAAAGGTTGGGTCAGTCACAGAAGAAAGGGACCAGCTTCTCGTCTGTGTGGTGTCACCTGGTCTAGGTCTAGTGTCACTGGCATGTGTTCTGGGAAGACCGCCTCCCTAGGCAGGGCATGCTCCTGGGGCCCACGGAGTGCTGGCCTGGGTCTCTCACAGCCCAAACAGCCGGCTACCATCCACCTTCCCACCCACTCCCTCACACACCCCAGTGCGGACGTGGGACATGGAGTCCGTGAGGCCCCTCATGGTAAGCCAGACGGTTCTGTTTTGTTCCTTGCAAACCTGACTGATTTGGTTGAAACCTGTCTGCCACCTACCAGGGACGCCGTCAAAGGAATCATTAGCAGGTGGATCCTAGGACCTTGGCTTTAATTCTAAGACTCTATTTATGATTCGATGTAATGTGGTTTGATTTTTTCAAAATGCAGGTGTCAAACATCTTGAAAGACATAGTCTTAATGATTCCTCCTCACAAACATGTGTGAGACAAACAGCGACAGAGAGTTTTAATCTACACTTGCGCACCTTGAAATCACAGGTAGGCTTGCTATCAAGGGTGGGAGAGGCTGAAATCAGAAACACACTTGCCCATGGTTGCCTCTGACAGCAGCTTTGGATGACCGGTTCAAGGTCAGGTCTGGACATTTTATATGGCATACAGAGAAGTCGTTCTCACTGTCTTGGGTTCAAAATGCAAGTAAATCAGAGAAATTCTAATGCGGTACTTGACTTTTACTTTTGAACAAATGACATAAATTACGGTTATGTTTAACAAGATTATGAAGATTAACTAAATCACTTGATAGTGTAAGATATCCGAGTTCAAAGGCAAGTATAATACACTTGCAAATGTAGGTATAATTAGTGCAGAAAAGGCAATGAAAAATTTAAATAGAGTTTTAAGGTCACAGATACACGCAGAATTGTATAACCCACAACTCATTCCTTGTAAAATTGTCCTAACAAATCTCTTGATTTTGACATTCTTCAGGGTGTTTTTCATTGTTGAGAATCTGCAAGAATGGAGGGTGCAGACAGCGTCCCTAGGCAGGGCAGGAGAACAAACAGGAGAAGCCCTGTTCCTTGGGAATCAGCCCTGAGCGTGATCTCTGCTCTCACAGTGAAGGTGCTCAGTTGCACCACTAGAGGGAGCACGCGGTACACAACATAAGCAATAAGGGCTGAAAGGGAAGGGGCAGAGATGGAGACCGAGATACAGAGACATAGACAGAGACAGGCAGAGAGAGACAAGACAGAGGGACAGAGAGAGACAGAGAGAAAGCCACACAGAGGGATAGAGACCTAGAAACAGAGAAACAGAGACACAGAGACACGGGGTGAAGGGGACATTTGCAAGAGCCCCAGAACGTAAGGTAACGGAAGACCCCCACAGACCAGAGGAAAGTTCGCTTTGCTCTTAATAGAGTTGGATGGAGGCCCAAGTGATTATTGTAAATCCTCTTGCCAATCCTCCGGTAAAGGATCTAATCAATTTTTGCAGAAGATTTCTATGGAGCATAAGCAAAACTATTATTCCACTAATACTGTGGGTTTATAACCTCAGATTATGTTAACAGAGATCAAGGTATGAAAGTAGGGAATGGCCCTTGTTTCCCTGGGTGGGCTGTAGTCAGGAGTAACTGTTAGTTTTGTTCTTTACTCTGATAATTAAAGAAAGATGGGTATAAACACACCTCTATCAACCGAAAAGTGAAGGTTAATTAAGAACAGAATGTCTCCTCTTTCAAATACAAGAGAAAACAAAATACACATATATAAATATGCATGTACATCTCTCTCCTCCTCTATTATGTCTACCATCTGTCTATCATCTATCTATAAATCCATTACCTATCTTCTACCTACCTATAAATCTATCTAAAAAATAAAAACTGCAGAGAACTACAGTAAGTCCCCAAAGAGAGAAAGTGTGAAATCACACGGCAAGAATGAGTGAACAAGAATTGTTGGAATACCACCATTTAAAAAGCAAGACTTAGATTAGAGTTTGAAAAAAAAAGTAGCAGTTTCTTGCTTATCAGAGGTGCACTTGAAGCAAAACGTGGAGGGACGTTTATCAGGGCAAGATTGGAAGGCAGGCAGAGACACATCAGCAAGAAGATCTAGCTGGAAGTTAGGAAAATTGAATTCAGGCACGTGGGCTTCTCTGTCCTTGGATGCTGGTCGGCCTCATCCATTCTCAGGGGTTCAGAACCATCGTAGGCCGGTGACTCGCACATTTGCGCCCACCTCGACCTATACAACTGACTTCTTGGCATCTGCTCAAACTGTCTCATAGGGACCACAAACAGCCCGTGCGAAGCAGCACGCTTGATCTTGTCTGCTAAACCACACTCCCTGTCTTCCCATTTATTCATTCAACACACACGCATGCACACACACACACACACGCTCACGCACACACACAGTTTATCTTTTCCAGACAGAGACTGAGGACCAACCGTGTGACACTCATACACATTCATACAATTTACATTTTCGTGAGAAAGACATAATAGAAGAGTGAATGAATTAACAAGATAATTTCTGAGAGTGATAAAACAAGGACATACAGAAGCCCAGGCCCAAACCACAAAACCATGTTGTGCTTCTGTTTGCTAAATTGCTAATGCTTCTGTTGGAATGGGTTCCCCTGAGTGGCACTGGTAGGACAGAGGGTGTGTGGATTAGGCTGCCGAGGAAGGCCTCTCCAAAGAAGCTGTGTTTGGGCTGCCGACAGAGGAGCTGCTCTTTCAAATAGGGAAGACATGAGCTTGCAAAGGAAAGGGAAGATAGCAGCAAATGCCAGCAGGCGGGTGTGAGCTGGGCATGGACACAGAGCTGGAGGGACAGTGGTTGGAGATGAGGTCAGAGCATTAGACAAGATGAGGTCTTGGCCTGGGATCTATGTGTATCAGTCAGCAAAGTCTAGGTGAGGCCGCAGTGATAAACAGCCCCCAGTGTTCAGTGGTTTACAATAAAGGTTCATTTCTTATTCACTCCTTAACTTCACTGAGGTCAACTGGGGATTCCACGTTATTGTCCTCCCTGTGGAATCCATGGTGACGGGATGGCCTCTGGCCTTGGAAGGAAGCAAAACAATGCACTGTCACTGAAATCTTCCACCTCGTAATGATGCGCATCACTTCCGCCACATTTCGTGGACAAGTCCTGCGGCTCAGCCAGTGTTAGGGACCATAATGTGCTCGGGGCAGGGGAGAACAGACAGCTTGCAAACAGCCCTACCAACCACTGCATGCAGGTGAAGATTTAGAGTTTTATTCTAAAGTGATAGGAAAATATTGGAGTATTTTAGGCAGTGATAGGACATGATTTGGTTTAGGTTTCTACCACATACTCAGTGTGAGGAGGAGTGGCTGGGGGAAAATGTGAGGGAGGTGGAGGTCAGGAGGCAGAGAGGCTGCTGGGAGGTAGGAAGTGAGTGGAGGCTGAACCTGGGGCGGTGGTCAGGATGGGAAGCAAATGGTATGAAAATTGAACTGGAAATCAGAAACCTGGAACCCACCCTGAGCGCCTTCTCTCGCCTCCTTTACCTGCTGATCCACTGACAAAATGGAGTTCCAGGCCATCTGATCTAGCTCCAGCCAGTGCAGCTTCATCTTCTCACCTGCTCTCTCTCCAACACCCCTACATGGTCCCCTAAACCATTCCCCATGGGGTGCCCAAGTCTTCTTAGGATGGACGTGGGGTCCTCTGACTCCCTCTTGCTCAAAGCCCCTCACCGCTCCCAAGATAATCTCCTAAATCTGCAACATGGAATCTTCTTCCAGACTTATTCTGCGGTCCCTGCTCCAGGACCCCTCGGAAGCGCCTCTGCCTGCAGATGCTTCCTCAGCCGTTCACACCAGCTCCCCTGCTTGCACAGCTCCTCACCCCTCCCTGCTGAGA